>NW_027141093.1:7349845-7597735 GCF_036365525.1 Heterodontus francisci
TGTGTCCCTTTGCCTTGTTTAACATCTCCACATGCATCACCTCACACTTCTCCAGGTTGAATTCCATTTGCCACTTTTTGCCCATCTGTCCAGACGATCAATATCTTCCTGCAGCCTACAGCTATCTTCCTCGTTATCCACCACACGGCCAATCTTTTTTTCTTCCGCAAACTTCTTGATCATGCCCCCTACATTTACGTCCAAATCGTTAATATATACCACCAAAAGCAGGTGAACCAGTACTGAGTTCTGCAAAAGCCATTGGAAACAGCCTTCCAGTCGCAAAACACCCATCACAATTACCCTTTGTTTCCTGCCACTGAGCCAATTTTGTAGCCACCTTGCTGTATTTCACTGGGTTCCATGGGACTTTATTTTCTTAACCAGTCTTCCACGTGGGACCTTGTCAAAAGCCTTGCGAAAATCCATGTCGACAACATCAACTGCACTCCCCTCATCTATTTTCCTTGTTACTTCTTCAAAAAATTCGATCAAGTTGGTCAAACAAGATCTTCCCTTATCAAATCCATGCTGACTATCCTTGACTAATCCGTGCCTTTCTAAGTGACTGTTTACCCTGTCTCTCAGAATAGATTCCAATAATTTGCCCACTACTGAGGTTAAACTTCTTCTTTGGCCTCCTTGTCTCGGGGGAAAATGGGTAAGCGGCTGGAGGTGGTCAGTGGTTTGTGGAGCAGCGCCTGGAGTGGCTATAAAGGCCAATATTAGAGTAACAGAGTCTTCCAAAGGTGCTGCAGATAAAATTGGTTGTCAGTGCTATTCGCAGTTGGATCTCCCCTTGTGCTTCTGTCTTTTTTCCTGCCAACTGCTAAGTCTCTTCGACTCGCCACACTTTAGCCCTGCCTTTATGGCTGCCTGCCAGCTCTGGCGATCGCTGGCAACTGATTCCCACGACATGTGATCAATGTCACAGGACTTCATGTCGCGTTTGCAGACGTCTTTAAAGCGGAGACATGGACAGCCGGTGGGTCAGATACCAGTAGCTCGCTGTACAATGTGTCCTTGGGGATCCTGCCATCTTCCATGTGGCTCACATGGCCAAGCCATCTCAAGCGTCGCTGCCTCAGTAGGGTGTATATTTTGGGGATGTTGGCTGCCTCGAGGACTTCTGTGTTGGAGATACAGTCCTGCCACTTGATGCCAAGGATTCTCGGAGACAGCGAAGATGGAATTCATTGAAACGTCGTTCTTGGCTGACATACGTTGTGCAGGCCTCGCTGCCGTAGAGCAAGGTACTGAGGACACAGGCTTGATATACTTGGACTTTAGTGTTCCGTGTCAGTGCGCCATTTTCCCACACTCTCTTGGCCAGTCTGGACATAGCAGTGGAAGCATTTCCCATGTGCTTGTTGATTTCTGCATCGAGAGACAGGTTACTGGTGATAGTTGAGCCGAGGTAGCTGAACCCTTAAATCACTTCCAGAGTGTGGTCGCCGATATTGATGGATGGGCCATTTCTGACGTCCTGTCCCATGATGTTCATTTTCTTGAGACAGATGGTTCGGCCAAATTCGTTGCAGGCAGCTGCAAACCTGTCGATGAGATTCTGCAGACACGCTTCAGTGTGAGATGTTAATGCAGCATCGTCAGCAAAGAGAAGTTCCCTGATGAGGACTTTCCGTACTTTGGTCTTTGCTCTTAGACGGTTAAACTGACCGGTCTGCAAATATTTGGTCTACCCTTCGCTCCCTTTTTAAACAGAAGTACAACGTTTGCAGTTTCCAGTCCCCAGGCACCATACCTGTATCCAGTGAGGCCTTCTGCTATTTCCTCTCTTGCTTATTTTAACAGCCTAGGGAACATTTCATCGAGCCCTGGTGATTTAGCAACTTTCAAGGATGCTGATCCCATTAATACGTCCCCTCTCCTTTTTTTTATCACATCCAAAACTTCACACTCCTCTTCCTTAACTATGATATCTGCATCGTCCCCCTCTTATGTGTATACAGACGCAAAGTATTCATAAAGAACCATACCAACATCTTCTACCCCTCCACCTCTGTTAGCTTGTTGAAGTGTATTCTCAGAACAGAGGCTCCTGCACTAAATATTATGTGAATAACTAATAACATATAATTCTAGTTAGCAAAGGAATGTTTGCAAGGCATCGTGGGACGCAGCTAACTTGACCACATTCCTTACAAGGGATGATTCACATAAATTCAGAAGAGTTTATCAAGTGCCTTCTAGCAGATGCTCTTATCAAGTGACCTCTAGCCGATGCCCTGATGAAATGTCGACACAGATGGAATGCTGATAAAGTCACCCGCCTGTAACAAGGTTAAGATAAAATGTTATGTATACATAAGGCCTAAGGACGGTGAAGCAGGGGATCTGGAAGAAATCATGTACGCATGAGTAACCCCTAGCTGTCCAAGAGCATGAGCTGACTACACAGTCCCCCCAATGTCTAGTAACCCATTTCATTGGTTCTACTAATCAATGTATATAATTTATAATCACTATGATTGGACCGTGTCCAGCCGCAATAGGTGAGTAATGGTTTGAAAGTGGATAAGTATTGATTATTTTCCTTTCTTCGGTGGAGAGGAACCTGGATTGCCCAGTGACCTGCTCCCGGCTGGCATAACCCAATAAACTGTTTGACGTTTGGAGCATACCCGAGTGTCGAGTGTTTCTTTCAGATTCCTTCCCACTAAAAATTGGCGTGGTCGGCAGGATCAGGTGTAAGTCAGATCTTCTGTAACCCCGATATCCCAATCACCCAGCCTGAGCCTGAATAAAGAGGACTTAGTCCCACTTGACGGCCAGGATCGAGTGGTCGAAGGGAATTAATGGGACAGGGGGAGCTGTCTGGAGCCTGATCTCGAACTTGAGATGAAGAGGATTCAGTGGTCGTTTGATACCATCAGAAGTACAGGGTGAGTATATTTTCAAAAATGTATCCTGGCACTGGATGGTGTTCAGCGACCAACGAATTTTAAACCAGTAGACTGGGTCTGACCAATAGTCAAACGGTGGTAGTAGTTCATTAAAATACTTAGCCCACTGTCGGAAAAATTGCTTAAAGTATTTAAGAATATCATAAGCTTGTACTAAATTTGAAAATAAAACATTGGTAAAAATTGATTAAAACCCTAATTAAGTAATTCATAAATAGAGTAACTAAACCAGACGGAGAAGATTACTGTATTTAGTTAGCATTTGTGGAAATCTAGCACTAAGGACCATATAGTTAATGATAACAATTTAGTAAGGATTTAATAAGTATTTATTTATTTTATATTAATGAAGTAATTAGTGCTAGAAATGTCAGTTAGAGGGGTGAAGTGCTTCACCTGTGAGATGTGGGAAGTCTGTGACGCTTCCAGCGTTCTGGATGACTACATCTGCAGGAAGTGTACCCAGTTGCAGCTACTCACAGACCGCATGGATCGGTTGGAGCGGCAACTGGATGCACTAAGGAGCATGCAGGTGGCAGAAAGTGTCATAGACAGGAGTTTTAGAGAAGTGGTTACACCCAAGGTGCAGGCAGAGAGATGGGTGACCGCTAGAAGGGGCAGGCAGTCAGTGCATGAATCACCTATGGTTATCTCCCTCTCTAACAAGTATACCGTTTCGTATACTGTTGGGGGGATGGCCTATCAGGGGAAAACAGCAGCAGCCAGAGCAGTGGCACCACGGCTGGCACTGTTGTTCAGCAGGGAGGGACAAAGCGCAGAAGAGCAATAGTTATAGGGGACTCTATAGTCAGGGGCACAGATAGGCGCTTCTGTGGACGTGAAAGAGACTCCAGGATGGTATGTTGCCTACGTGGTGCCAGCTTCAAGTATGTCTCTGAACGGACAGGGGGCATTCTGAAGTGGGACGGTGAACAGCCAGAGGTTGTGGTACACATCGGTCCCAACGACATAGGCAGGAAGAGTGATGAGGTCCTGCAGGGGGTGCTTAGGGAGTTAGGTAGAAAGTTAAAAAACAGGACCTCGAAGGTTGTAATCTCGGGATTACTCCCTGTGCCACGTGCCAATGAGGCTAGAAATAGGAAGATAGTGCCGCTGCACACGTGGTTGAACAGCTGGTGTAGAAGGGAGGGTTTCAGATATCTGCACCATTGGGCTCTCTTCAGGGACAGATGGGACCTGTACAAGAAGGACGGGTTGCATCTAAACTGGAAGGGCACAAATATCCTGGCTGCAAGGTTTGCTAGCGTCACTCGGGAGGGTCTAAACTAGTGTGGCAGGGGGGTGGGAACCAGAGCAGTAGGACAGCTAGTGAAGTAAATGAGGAGGACATAGTAAATAAGGCCAATAAGACTAAGAGGAAGAGCAGTAAGGGAGATGTTGCTGAGCACAGCGGGACTGGTGGTCTGAAGTGCATTTGTTTCAATGCAAGAAGTACAACAGGTAAGGCAGATGAACTTAGAGCTTGGATTAGTAGTTGGAAATATGATGTTGTTGCTATTACAGAGACTTGGTTGAGGGAAGGACAGGATTGGCAGCTAAATGTTCTAGGATTTAGAAGCGTCAGGCGGAATAGAGGGAGATGTAAAGGGGGTGAGGGAGTTGCATTACTGGTTAAGGAGAATATCACAGCTGTACTGCGGGAGGACACCTCGGAGGGGTCATGCAGCGAGGCAATATGGGTGGAGCTCAGGAATAGGAAGGGTGCAGTCACGATGTTGGGGGTTTACTACAGGCCTCCCAACAGCCAGTGGGAGGTAGAGGAGCAGATATGTAGACAGATTCTGGAAAGATGTAAAGGCAACAGTGTTGTAGTGGTGGGTGAATTTAACATCCCATATATTGACGGAAGCACGTAGTGCTCGGGGTTTCGATGGGGCGGAACTTGTAAGGAGCATCCAGGAGGGCTTCTTGAAACAATACGGAAATAGTCCAACTGGGGATGGGGCCGTACTGGACCTGGTATTGGGGAACGAGGCCGGCCAGGTGGTCGATGTTTCAGCGGGGGAGCATTTCGGGAGCAGTGACCATAATTCCATAAGTTTTAAGGTACTTGTGGATAAGGATAAGAGTAGTCCTCGGGTGAAGGTGCTAAATTGGGGGAAGGCTAATTATAACAATATTAGGCAGGAACTGAAGAATTTAGATTGGCGACGGCTGTTTGAGGGTTTATCAACATCTGACATGTGGAGTCTTTCAAACGTCAGCTGATTAGAAACCAGGACCAGAATGTTCCTGTGAGTAAGAAGGATGTATTTGGCAAGTTTCGGGAAGCTTGGATAACGCGGGATATTGTGAGCCTCGTCAAAAAGAGAAAGGAAGCAATCGTAAGGGCTGGAAGGCTAGGAACAGACGAATCCCTTGAGGAATATAAAGACAGTGGGACGGAACTTAAGCAAGGAGTCAAGAGGGATAAAAGGGGTTATGAGAAGTCATTGGCAAACGGGATTGATGAAAATTCCAAGGCTTTTTATACTTATATAAAGAGCAAGAGGGTAACCAGGGAAAGGCTTGGCCCACTCAAGGACAGAGAAGGGAATCTATGAGTGGAGCCAGAGGAAATGGGTGAGGTACTAAATGAGTACTTTGCATCAGTATTCACCAAGGAGAAGGACTTGGTGGATGATGAGCCTACGGAAGGGAGTGTAGATAGTCTCAGTCATCTCATTATCAAAAAGGAGGAGGTGTTGGGTGTCTTGCAAAGCATTACGGTAGATAAGTCCCCAGGGCCTTATGGGATATACCCGAGAATACTGAGGGAGGCTAGGGAAGAAATTGCTGGGACCTTGACAGAAATCTTTGCATCCTCATTGACTACAGGTGAGGTCCCGGAGGACTGGAGAATAGCCAATGTTGTGCCTTTGTTTAAGAAGGGTGGCAAGGATAATCCAGGAAATTATAGGCCGGTGAGCCTTACATCAGTGGTAGTGAAACTATTAGAGAGGATTCTTCGGGACAGGATTTACTCCCATTTGGAAACAAATGAACGTATTAGCTAGAGACAGAATGGTTTTGTGAAGGGGAGGTCGTGTCTTAGTAATTTGATTGAGTTTTTTGAGGAAGTGATGAAGATGATTGATGAAGGAAGGACAGTGGATATTATCTATGTGGACTTTAGTAAAGCCTTTGACAAGGTCCCGCATGGCAGACTGGTACAAAAGGTGAAGTCACACGGGATCAGAGGTGAGCTGGTAAGATGGATGCAGAACTGGCTCGGTCACAGAAGACAGAGGTATCAGTGGATGGGTGTTTTTCTGAATGGAGGGATGTGACTAGTGGTGTTCCATCGGGATCAGTGCTGGGACCTTTGCTGTTTGTAGTATATATAAATGACTTGGAGGAAAATGTAACTGGTCTGATTAGTAAGGTGGCAGATGACACAACGATTGGTGGAATTGCGGATAATGATGAGGATTGTAAGAGGATACAGCAGGATATAGATCGGTTGGAGACTTGGGTGGAAAAATGGCAGATGGAGTTTAATCCGGACAAATGTGAGATAATGCACTTTGGAATGTCTAATGCAGGTGGGAGGTATACAGTAAATGGCAGAACACTTAGAAGTATTTACAGGCAGAGAGATCTGGGCGTACAGTTCCACAGGTCACTGAAAGTGGCAACGCAGGTGGATAAGGTAGTCAAGAAGGCATATGGCATGCTTGCCTTCATCGGTCGAGGCATAGATTATAAAAATTGGCAAGTCATGTTGCAGCTGTACAGAACCTTAGTTAGGCCACACTTAGATTATTGCGTGCAATTCTGGTCGCCACACTACAAGAAGGACGTGGAGGCTTTGGAGAGGGTACAGAGGAGGTTTACCCGGATGTTGCTTGGTCTGGAGGGCATTAGCTATGAGGAGAGGTTGGAAAAAACTCGGATTGTTTTCACTGGAAACACGGAGATGGAGGGGCGAGATGATAGAGGTTTACAAAGTTATGAGCGGCATGGACAGAAGCTTTTTCCCAGGGTCAGTTACTAGGGGACATAGGTTTAAGGTACGAGGGGCAAAGTTTAGAGGGGTTGTGCGAGGCGAGTTTCTCACATAGAGTGTGATGAGTGCCTGGAACTTGCTGCCAGGGGAGGTGGTGGAAGCAGATACAGTAGCGGCGTTTAAGAGACATCCTGACAAATATATGAATAGGAAGGGAATAGAGGGATATGGGCCCCGGAAGTGAAGAAGGTGGTAGTTTAGGCAGGCATCAAGATCGGCGCAGGCTTGGAGGGCCGAATGGCCTGTTCCTGTGCTGTACTGTTCTTTGTTCTTTGTTCTTTTGTTCTCTCTCTGTCTCACGGCTTTTGGCGCGTTCTTTTTGAAACCTCCGGTCCTGCTGCTCCTCGGGTAGTTCTGGCTCCTTTCACTCTTCCTGGCGCCTCTCACTCAGAGAGTGACAGAAAGTGACTATGCCCAATCAGGTCATGATTACCCAAGTGTCCATTTATCGCATCCTTTATAATAGCTTCTAGCATTTTTCCAGCGACTATGTAAGGCTAACAGGCCTTTAATTCTGTTTTCTCTCTCCTTCCCTTCTTAAATAGTGGGGTTGGGTTGTGACCTTCCAATCTGCAGGAACCATACATAATCTATAGAATTTTGGAAGATGACCACCAATGCATCCATTATTTCCATAATTACCTCTTTCAACACTCTGCATGCAGAACATCAGGTCTGAGGGGTTTATCGACCTTCAGCCCCATTAATTTCTCCAATGCAACCTTCTTACTCATACTAATTTCCTTCAATTCCTCATTTCTCCTAATCCCTTGGATCTCGAATTCTGGGAGATTTCTTCTATCTTCTTCAGGGAAGACAAACACAAAGTAATTAGCTTCTCGACCATTTCTCTATTTCTCATTGTAAATTCTCCTGACTCTGCCTGTAATGGATCCACATTTGTCTTAGTGAGACGTTTCCTTTTTAGCAACCTGTAGCAGCTTTTACAGTCTGTTTTAATAATTTTTGCTAGCTTGCATTCATTTTCTATTCTCCCTTTCTTTATCAGTTTCTTGGTCCTCCTTTGCTGTACTCTAAAATCCTTCCAATCCTCAGGTTTACTATTACTTTTGGCAACGTTATGGGCCTTTTCTTTTAATCTTATACAATCCGTTACTTCCTTCGTTATCCATGTTGACTGCCTTTGTGTTCCAGTTATACAGATCATTGATGAAATCGCATCTCAGATAATGTGGGCAGTTTTTGTCTCTATATTTAAGGAAGGATGTCAATGCGTTGGAGGTGGTTCAGAGGAGGTTTATTAGATTGATACCTGGAATGAGCGCGTTGTCTTATGAGGAAAGGTTGGACAGACTGGGCTTGTTTTCACTGGAGTTTCGAAGAGTGAGGGGAGACTTGATTGAAGTTTATAAGATCCTGATCGGTCCTTACAAGGTGTAAGTAGGGGAGTCCAGAACTAGGGGCACTGTTTTGTTAATAGGGGCCACTATTTTAGGACAGAGATGAGGAGATTTTTTCTCTCTCAGAGGGTTGTGCGACTTTGGAATTCTCTGCCTCAGAAGGTGGTGGAGGCGGGATCATTGAATATTTTTAACGCAGCTTCTTGTTAGGCAAAGGAATTAAAGGTCATCAAGGGTAGATGTGTGTGTAGAATTCGAGACAGAAATTAGCCATGATCTTATTGAATGGTGGAGCAGGGTCGAGGGGCGGAATGATCTGCTTCTGCTCCTAATTCATATGTTTGTACGTTAACATGATGCATCACCTTTAGCTAACTAAGGAAGTTAAGGATGGTATCAAATTTAAAGAAAAGGCCTACAATGCTGTGAAGCTTACCGGGATGTCATAACATTGGGAACAAAATAAAATTAGTAAATGATGACTAAAGCAAAGAGGAAGAAATTCGAATATGAGAGCAAACTAGCAAGTAATATAAAAACAGACAGAAAGAGCTTCTTCAAATATATAAAAAGAAAAAGAGTAGCTAATGTAAATGTTGGTCCCTTCGAGGTTGAGCCAGGGGAAATAATAATGGAAAAAAGACAATGGCAGAGACTTTGAACCAGTATTTGGTAACTGTATTCAGATACTAAAAGCATCCTAAAAATACAAGAAAATCAGAGAGGAATGGAATGGTGGAACTTAAAACAATCACTATCACCAAAGAAAAAAAAAATATGAGCAAAACTAAAGGACTAAAGACTGATAAGTCCACTGGTCCTGATGGCCTGCATCCGAGGATCATAAAAGTAGTGGCTTAAGAGAAAATTGGTTGTAATCTTCTAAAATTCCCTATATCCTCTAAAGATCCCAGTGGATTGGAAAACCGCAGATGTAACACCGTATTCAAAAAGGAGGGACACAGAAAGCAGGGTACTATAGGCTAATTGGCCTAATATCCACCATTGCGAAAATGTTGGAATCCACCTTTCTTATTCATTTCATGGGAACTAGGCAAGGCCAGCATTTGTTGCCCATCCCTAATTGCCCTTCAGAAGGTGGTGGCATTTTGCCTTCTTGAACTGCTGCTGTCCATTTGGTGCGGATACACCCACAGTCCTGTTAGGGAGGGAGTTCCAAGATTTTGAGCTAGCGACAGTGAAGGACAACGATGGCATATTTCCCGGTAAAGGTGGTGTGTAGCTTGGAGGGGAACGTTCAGGTGGTGACGATCCCACGCACATACTTGTCCTTCCAGGTGGTCGAGGTTGTGAATTTTGAGGGTGTGTCAATGGAGGCGTGGTGACTTTCTGCAGTGCATCTCGGAAACTGTACACAGTACTGCCACTTTGTGTTAAGAAGTCGTAGCAGGACATTTAGAAAATCTTAGCACAAGCAAGCAGAGACATGCAAGATTATTAGGTCACTAAAAGCTACTAACCAGCTTCCTAATTATCGAAATCTAGCTTATTATAAATTCACAAATGATTTATTAGCATAAACTAACATGTAGCTTTATTAGACCCATTCGTTGTAGTATTGAAAAGTTGAAAATCTTAGGAAATAGGGCACAATATGGATAAGATGTCACGGCAGAGGGATTCTGGGATTATTATGTCAAGTTTTAAAATGTTTACTTGCAGTAAAATGGTGAGACCCTGAAAGCAGACAATAAAAAAGCTTATGTGTAGATTTGACTGGTAGTGAGAAATACATGCTCGAAGTGTAAAAGCATTGAGATAAAGTAGTCAACACGAAGGAAAATTACTTGTGCAAATCTGAAAGGTTAACAGCCACCATAAAACGAATCTTGGTTGGTTAAGAAAGGCATCCTTTAATACAAGACTAATCACTGATTGGGAGAGGGGCGGGTTAACTGGAAACCTGCTGCTGTATGGCAACAAGAAACAAGAGAAAGTACGACACACACACACACACACGCACACACACACACACATGCACACGCACACACACACACACACACATAGACACACACACACACACACACACATTGTGAAGATTGAGGACTCAAAGCTGCAAAAGAAAACAGTCATGCACTCTACCGCCCAGTTCCTGACATCATCTGACTATCATTAGACTGTTAATCGCTACCTAATTTTGTAACTAATAGTTTAATCTGAAAAATTAACAAAGTTTTCTTGAGCTTTGTCTTAGTGAAGTCGATTCACAACAATCTGTTGTGCTGCCAAGACTGTTTCCATCTTAGAAGGCGGTATAAAACACACCTATTTTACCAAGTCTCACAGTCAACATGGTTTTTAGAAAAGAAAATTGCATTTCACAAATTTATTAGAATTCTTTGAGGATGCATTGAGCATTGTGGATAAATGGGAACCAGTAGATCCACAGTATTTGGATTTCCAAAGACATTCGATGAGGTGCCACATGAAAGCTTACCGCACAAGGTAAGTGCTCATGGTTTTGGTGATAAAATGTTAATGTGGATAGAGGATTGGCGAACTAACAGGAAATAGAGAGTCGGGATAAATGTGGCATTTTCACTTTGGCAAATTGTAACCAGTCGGGTGCAAGAGATGCACTGCTGCGGTCTTAACTGTTTGCAATTTCGATTAATGGCTTGGCTGAAGGGTCAGAGTATATTGTCGCCAAATATCCTCGCGATATAAGGATAGATCGAAAATAAAATTATGATGAGGATGCAGAGAGTCTGCAAAGGAATATAGATAGGCTAAGTGAGTAGGCAAAAAATTGGCAGATGGAGGATAATTTAGGAAAATGTGAGTTTATTCACTTTGGTAGGAAGAATAGAAAAGCAGAATAGCATTTAAATGAAGAGAGACGGCAGACTGCTGCTGTTTAGAGGGGTCTGGGTATCCTCGTACATAAATCACAAAAGAAGTTATCTTGCAGGTACAGCAAATAATTAGGAATGCAAACAGAATGGTGGCCTTTATTGCAAGGGAGATGGCAAGTAAAAATAGGGAGGACTTGCTAGAACTGTGCATGGCGTTGGTGAGATCACACCTACAGTACTGTGTATAGGTTTATTTTCTTTAAGGAGAGATATACTTGCATTGGCAACAGTTCAGCGAATGTTCACTAGATTGATTTCTAGGATGAAGGGGTTGTCTTATGATGAAAGTTTAGGCAGGTTGGGCCTTTGCTAATTGGTGTTCAGAAGAACGAGCCATGATCTTATTGAAACATATTCTGAGAGGGCTTGACAGGGTAGATGCAGAGAGTGTGTTTCGTCTCTTGGGGCAATCTTGAACTAGGGGGTTTAGTTTATTTCCATTAAATGGCCCTTGGTCACGCACCTTTTTGAAAGTCCATATACATAACATCATCCACACTACCCTTCTCCACTCTATCAGTAACATCATTGAAGAACTCGATCAGGTTTGCCAGAAATGCTTTGCTATTAATATATCCATGCTGGTTGTCATTTATCAACACATTTCTTTCCAAGCAGCAGCTATTTTTCTTCTATACTATGACCTTTTGAAGCTCTTCACCGCCGATGTTACGCTGACAGGTTTTACCCATCTCTCCTTTTTTTAAACGGGGTGCAACGTTTACAAACCTCCAGTCCTCCGGCGCCACTCCTATATAGGAGGAGTACAAAGAACAAAGAACAAAGAACAAAGAACAGTACAGCACAGGAACAGGCCATTCGGCCCTCCAAGCCTGTGCCGATCTGGATGCCTGCCGAAACTAACACCTTCTGCAATTCCGGGGCCCATATCCCTCTATTCCCTTCCTATTCATATATTTGTCAAGATTTCTCTTAACCGTCGCTATCGTATCTGCTTCCACCACCTCCCCTGGCAGCATGTTCCAGGCACTCACCACCCTCTGTGTAAAAAACTTGCCTCGCACATCCCCTCTAAACTTTGCCCCTCTCACCTTAAACCTAGTAACTGACACTTCCACCCTGGGAAAAAGCTTCTGACTATCCACTCTGTCCATGCCGCACAGATATATAAAGTGTCAATATACAGTGACAGATTCTGGCCTGTACATCAGCTATTTTCCCCATTCCTTATCTCCACTACTGCTCATACATCCCATTCATTGGAACATAGGGAGATAAGAACAGGAGTAGGTCATTCAACCCTCGAGCCTGACCTGCCATGCAATGAGATCATAGCTGATCTGCGGCCTAACTCCAAATACCTACCTTTGGCCCATATCCTTTAATATCCCATACTCCTCATACATCTCATTCAGACTGAGTAAATGTTCTACTTTATTGCGGGACAAGAAGTACTGAATTGAAATGGGTTAAGTGAACCTGTTTGTTCAGTGTCTGTAATTAACGTCAGTCTCCAAGGATCCAAATTGTGCCACTGGAGTGTTGCTCCCTTCTATTAATAAGGGACTCGTTTGAACGTAATATCACATAGTGTCAGCGGGAGCAAAACCGCCAGCATTAACAGAGATCTGAAACTCCAGAGAAAGAGGCGAGATTTAATCTGAAAAGAGAAGATCGGAATATTGCAACGATGGTTTCGAAATTGAGAACAATAGATTTGAATGTTGCATCAACTGATCAGAAGCTGAAAACAGTGGATTGGAATGTTACATCAATGAGCAGGAGTTTCTCCTTGGAATTTGACTATATTCCCAGATATCATGGGACTCATTCATTAGAAATGTGGTTCTTTAACATATTTCTAATTATTCAAAGAATTTACTTTCTTATCCTCGTTATTGTTGGCGTCCCTGGTAAGTCTCTCCATCAGCTATTAATTTTATAAAACATGTTTAATTGTCGTATTGTCCTTGTCATTTACTCTCCCTTCCTCGCCGCTGTTGTTGTTCCTGGTACGTCCCTGTATCCAGTTCTACCTCCACAACATTTTGCGACCTGTATTAAACATTTTGTAATTTACTCTCTCATCTTTTCTGCTTTTGTTGTCCCTGTTTACTTTCATTTTCCAGCTTCTCCATCTGTAAACCACATTTCACTGTATTACGGTTCCTGTTAGGCATACATTGTGAAGACCAAGTCCATTGTCGTCGGTCCCCATCACAATTTCCGTTCCCACTCCAGCAACACTATCTTTGGGCAATGTTTGAGGCTGAGCAAGACTGTTCACAACCTCAGTGATCCCATTTACAACATTCTTCAGCCAGAAGTGCCGAGTTGATGATCCATCTGGGCCTCCTCCTGAAGTCCCCAATATGTCAGATGCCAGACGTCAGCCATATCGATTCACTACGTCCGCTAGCTAGAAACGACTGAAGGCAGTTAATGCTGCAAAGGCTATGGGTCCTGACAATTTTCTGGCAATATTACTGAAGACCTTTGCTCCAGAACTTGCCACACCCCTAGCAAAGCTGTTCCAGTACAGCTACGACACTGGCATCTACCCAACAAGGTGGAAAATTGCCCAGGTCGGTCCTGAACACATAATACAGGACAAGGCCAACCAGGCCATCTACCACTCATCAGTCTACTCTCAATCATCAGTAAAGTGATGGAAGGTGTCATCAACAGTGCGATCAAGCAACATTTGCTTCGCAATTACCTGTTGAGAGACGCTCAGTTTGAGTTCCGCCAGGGCCACTTAGCTCCTGACCGCATTACAGCCATGGTTCACACATGGACAAAAGAGCTGATCACAAAAGGTGAGATTACAATGACTGTCCTTGACAGCAAAGCAGCATTTGACCGAGTATGGCATCAAGTAGCCCCAGCAAAACTGAAGTAAATGGGAATCAGGGAGAAACCACTGCTGGTTGGAGTCATACATAGCGCAAAGGAAAATTGTTATGGTTCTTGGAGGTCAATCATCTGAGTTCCAGGACATCACTACGGGAGTTCCTCAGGGTAATGTCCCAGGCCCAACCATCTTCAGCTGCTTCATCAATAAATAAGGTCAGAAGTGGGGATGTTCGCTGATGATTGCGCAATGTACTGCACCATTCACGACTCCTCAGATACTGAAGCAGCCTGTGTAGAAATGCAACAAGACCGGGATAATATTCATGCTCGGGCTGAAAAGTGACAAGTAACATTCGCGCCACACAAGTGCCAGGCAATGACCATTTCCAACAAGAGAGAATCTAAACATCTCCCCTTGACATTCAATGGCATTACCATCGCTGTACCCCCACTATCAGCATCCAAGGGGCCACAATTGACCAGAAGCTAAACTGGCGTAGCCATATAAATACCGTGGCTACAAGAGCAGGTCAGTGACTAGGAATCCTGCGGCGTGCAACTCATCTCCTGACTCCCCAAATCTTGCCCACCATTGACAAGGCATATGTCAGGAGTATGATGGAATACTTTCCATTTGCCTGGAATGGGTGCAGCTCCCACAACTCTCTAGAAGCTCGACACCATCCAGGACAAAGTAGCCCGCTTGATTGGCACTCCATGCGCAAACATTCACTCACATCACCGACGCACAGTGGCAGCAGTGTGTACCATCTACAAGATACACTGCAGCAATGCACCAAGGCTTCTTAGACAGCTCCTTCCAAATCCGCGACCTCTACAAACTAGAAAGAAAACTAGTTAAAATGTAGGACCTCAGAGGTAGTAATCTCAGGATTGTTACCAGTGCCACGTGCTAGTCAGAGCAGAAATGAAAAATTGGTCAGGATAAATGCGTGGCTAGAGAGATGGTGCAGGAGGGAGGGGTTCAGATTTTTGGGACATTGGGACCGGTTCTGGGGGAGGTGGGACTATTACAAATTGGACGGTCTACACCTGGGCCGGACTGGAACCAATGTCCTTGGGGGTGCTTTTGCTAACGCTGTTGGGGAGGGTTGAAACTAATGTGGCAGGGGGATGGGAACCAAATGAGGAGGTCAGTAGACAGTAAGGAGGTAGTAACTAAAGACTGTAAGGAACTAGATAATGAAGTCAGCGTGACTAAGGGGAAGTGTAGGCAGGGAGCAGATGATGAAAGCAAAGGGACTGGTGATCAGAAGTGCATTTGTTTTAATGCAAGAAGTGTAGTAGGTAAGGCAGATGAACTTAGGACTTGGATTAGTACCTGGGAATATGATGTTATTGCTATTACTGAGACTTGGTTGAAGGAAGGGCACGATTGGCAGCTAAATATCCCAGGATATCGATGCTTCAGGCGGGATAGAGAGGGAGGTAAAAGGGGTGGAGGAGTTGCATTACTGGTCAAATAGGATATCACAGCTGTGCTGAACGAGGGCACTATGGAGGACTCGAGCAGTGAGGCTATATGGGCACAACTGAGAAATAGGAAGGGTGCGGTAACAATGTTGGGGCTGTACTACAGGCCTCCCAACAGCGAGCGTGAGATAGAGGTACAAATATGTAAACAGATTATGGAAAGATGTAGGAGCAACAGGGTGGTAGTGATAGGAGATTTTAATTTTCCCAACATTGACTGGCATTCACTTAGTGTTAGAGGTCCAGATGGAGCAATATTTGTAAGGAGCATCCAGGAGGGTTTTTATAGAGCAGTATGTAAATAGTCCAACTCGGGAAGGGGCCATACTGGACCTGGTGTTGGGGAATGAGCCCGGCCAGGTGTTTGAAGTTTCAGTAGGGGACTACTTTGGGAATAGTGATCACAATTCCTTAAGCTTTAGAATACTCATGGACAAAGACAAGAGTGGTGCGAAAGGAAGAGTGCTAAATTGGGGGAAGGCCAAATATACCAAAATTCAGCAGGAGCTGGGAATGTAGATTGGGAGCAGCTGTTTGAAGATAAATCCACATTTGATATGTGGGAGGCTTTTAAAGAGAGGTTGATTAGCGTGCAGGAGAGACATATTCCTGTGAAAATGAGGGATAGAAATGGCAAGATTAGGAAACCATGGATGACAGTTGAAATTGTGAAACTAGCTAAGAGGAAAAAGGAAGCATACATCAGGTCTAGGCGGCTGAAGAAAGACGAAGCTTTGGAAGAATATTGGGAATGTAGGACCAATCTGAAACGAGGAATTAAGAGGGCTAAAAGGGGTCATGAAATATCTTTCGCAAACAGGGTTAAGGAAAATCCCAAAGCCTTTCTTTCATATATAAGGAGCAAGGGGGTAACTAGAGAAAGGATTGGCCCACTCAAAGACAAAGGAGGAAAATTATGCGTGGAGTCAGAGAAAATGGGTGAGATTCTAAACGAGTACTTTGCATCAGTATTCACCGAGGAGAGGGACATGACGGATGTTGAGGTTAGGGATAGATGTTTGATTACTCTAGGTCAAGTCGGCATAAGGAGGGAGGAAGTGTTGGGTATTCTAAAAGGCATTAAGGTGGACAAGTCCCCAGGTCCGGATGGGATCGATCCCAGGTTACTGAGGGAAGCAAGAGAGGAAATATCTGGGGCCTTAACAGATATCTTTGCAGCATCCTTAAACACGGGTGAGGTCCCGGAGGACTGGAGGATTGCTAATGTTGTCCTCTTGATAAAGAAGGGTAGCAGGGATAATCCAGGTAATTATAGACCGGTGAGCCTGACGTCAGTGGTAGGGAAGCTGCTGGAGAAGATACTGAGGGATAGGATCTATTCCCATTTGGAAGAAAATGGGCTTATCAGTGATAGGCAACATGGTTTTGTGCAGGGAAGGTCATGTCTTACCAACTTACTAGAATTCTTTGAGGAAGTGACAAAGTTGATTGATGAGGGAAGGGCTGTAGATGTCATATACATGGACTTCAGTAAGGCGTTTGATAAGGTTCCCCATGGTAGGTTGATGGAGAAAATGAAGTCGCATGGGGTCCAGGGTGTACTAGCTAAATGGATAAAGAACTGGCTGGACAACAGGAGACAGAGAGTAGCAGTGGAAGGGAGTTTCTCAAAATGGAGACGTGTGACCAGTGGTGTTCCACAGGGATCCGTGCTGGGATCACCGTTGTTTGTGATATACATAAATGATTTGGAGGAATGTATAGGTGGTCTGATTAGCAAGTTTGCAGACGACACTAAGATTGGTGGAGTAGCAGATAGTGAAGGGGACTGTCAGCGAATACAGCAGAATAGAGATAGATTGGAGATTTGGGCAGAGAAATGGCAGATGGAGTTCAATCAGGGCAAATGCGAGGTGATGCATTTTGGAAGATCCAATTCAAGAGTGAACTATACAATAAATGGAAAAGTCCTGGGGAAAATTGATGTACCGAGAGATTTGGGTGTTCAGGTCCATTGTTCCCTGAAGGTGGCAACGCAGGTCAATAGAGTGGTCAAGAAGGCATACGGTATGCTTTCCTTCATCGGACGGGGTATTGAGTACAAGGGTTGGCAGGTCATGTTACAGTTGTATAAGACTTTCGTTCGGCCACATTTGGAATACTGCGTGCATTTCAGGTCGCCACATTAGCAAAAGGATGCAGATGCTTTGGAGAGGGTGCAGAAGAGGTTCACCAGGATGTTGCCTTATATGGAGGGCGCTAGATATGAAGAGTATTTGAGTAGATTAGGATTATTTTCATTAGAAAGACGGAGGTTGAGGGGGTCCTGATTGAGGTGTACAAAATCATGAGAGGTATAGAAAGGGTGGATAGCAAGAAGCTTTTTCCCAGAGTGGGGGGATTCAATTACTAGGGGTCACGAGTTCAAAGTGAGAGGGGAAATGTTTAGGGGGGATATGCGTGGAAAGATCTTTATGCAGAGGGTGGTGGGTGCCTGGAATGCGTTGCCAGTGGAGGTGGTAGACGCGGGCATGATAGTGTATTTTAAGATGTATCTGGACAGATACATGAATGGGCAGGAAGCAAAGAGATACAGACCCTTAGAAAATAGGGGACAGGTTTAGATAGAGGATCTGGATCGGCGCAGGCTTGGAGGGCCGAAGGGCCTGTTCCTGTGCTGTAATTTTCTTTGTTCTTCGTTCATTGTTCAATGGGCACAAAATGCATGGAAATACCATCACCTGCAAGTTCCCTTCAAGTCACACACTATCCTGACTTGAGACTACATCGCCATTCCTTCAGTGTCGCTGGGTCAAAATCCTGGAACACCCTGCCTAACAGCACTGTGGGTTTACCTACCTCACACGGACTGCAGCGGTTCAAGAAGGCAGCTCACCACCACCTTCTCAAGGACAGTTAGGGATGGACAATCAATGCTGGCCTGACCAACGACGATCACATCCCATGACTGTGTAAAAAAGCAATCTACCTGTGCTGCTGCCTTCAGTGATCTGTGGACACTTACACCAAGGTCCCTCTCACCCTCTATACTTCCTTGGGCTTTACCATCCATTGTATATTCGCCAGTATATTCATCTTTGATTCGCCCTATTTCAGCATCAAGCTTGCATGGTGAGCAAATGACTTGAGCCCGATTTACGATGTTGCCGATTAGCCCAATCTTATAGCCTGTGGAACTGTTAGAATCCTAACTCGGGTATTGACCAGTGAAGGTATGTTTACGATAGACTGTGGTAGAGAACCCTTAACAGATTTCTCAACTCGTACGTTAAGGCGCAGACTCGGTGGGCCGACGGGCCAGTTTCAGTGCTGTATCTCTCTGTGAATAGGAGCTCATTTGCATGCTCCATTTCAAAGGTGAATTTGAACGCAGGATGGAGCATATTCCGACATGTAAGGAAATTATTGATGCGTATTCAAGTATAACAAACGTTTAATCTACATATCAGAAATATTCGGGAGGTAGGAAGTTAGGCGTCATTCCATTAAAAACACACTTCTCATGGAACCCAACAAAGATGTTTGCCATTGTTGGGCCTAGAAGGGATACCATGGCAACACCATCTATTCGGGCATATATGGTGTCGTTAAAACTGAACACAACTTAAGTTCAATAAATATTGAATCATGCAATGGTGGTGAGTCTGGATCATCGTGATATAGTGCTTCAGCGCAAATATCTATGGCTTTCTTAAGTGGCACATTGTTGAATAGGCTAGTAATGTCAAATTAGCACACGGAAATGGAATTGCTATCGATCTGCAAGTTCTGTATGGTCTTCGCAAATGTGATGGAATCCTTCACTGTGTATGTGGGGAACTTGCTCAAAACTGATTGGAACAATTCGCCCAACCATTTGGCCAATTCATGTTGTGCAGAACCGGTCATAGTTAAGATAGAGCATAGAAGGACATTAATTGTGTATATCTTGGGCAGCCATGCATACGTGGAGGCAGCGAAATGTGAGGATGAACCCTGCCATATATATGATCCAACAGCTCATTGCTCTTGCACAATTCCTGCAAGCGTTTTATTTAAGCTTACTTTTAAACAAGGCTGTCCTGTCATGTTGAGCTGCCAAGCATTGTTTGAAATTTAAACGAGGCAGCTTGAGTCTGATTGGTCAAGGCGTTGCCCTGAGGAAAGAACCAACGAATGGCTGTCACCTATTTTGTTCAGCTGAAACAGGCACGATGTTTGCACATATCCTTTCCGTCTGTACAGGGCTTGGCAGTAAACCAACAGTCACCATAAACTGGTTCATTTTCCATGGCAAAGCCTCTAACAATCAGAGTTCACTTGCCAACTAATCAGCACTCTCTTCTCATGCAGTATAAGTTGTTGTTTTCCATTACATTGGTTATTCTTTCAGATTGTCCTGATGAGTGCAAGACGAAAAGCTTCAACAACATGCCTCTATTTTAGGCAATCTTTGGGTTTCCTTGATTTTACCTGCTAATAATTTTTCATGCTCTCTCTTTGCTTTCCTAATTTCCTTTTTTCCTCCAGCCCTACACTTTCTATAGTCCTCTCAGCTTTCTAAAGTATTACGTTTTGTGACTGTCATAAGCTTTCTTTTCCTGCATTATCTTACTTATATGCTTGAAATAAGCAGGCGGATCTAGATTTGGCTGTACCACCCTTTATTTTCCAGGAGGAGGATGAAGTGGGCAAGATATTTCCTGGATGTCTTTGACAGGCCAGTTCGCAAAGGACAACGTTCCTTTACCACCTTGTATCCTCCACTCTTCACCATTACCTCCATCTGAGACTCCCCATGACACCGTCCCCTTGGCCTCCATCCTGCAATAAAAACCACAAGCAAAAGCATTTCGTTATCAACTTTATCCAACAGCACATCTAATTCTCCAAACCAACTATTCATTTTTTGTATTCCCTTAATGTCTGTCTTGCAGGTACTGCTATTAGCTTATTTTCCAATATTGTATTTCCATAGTGGCTCCAGCATGGTCAGTGGAAGGCTCCTGACTTTCACCGGGGAAAACTGGGGTAGGGCTTACCAGATGCCCTCAAGCCGCGATGGGGCTTGAGGGCCTGGATATGGACTGCATCACCTCGACATGAAAAGCAACCATATGGGCTGTCCACTGGGAAACAGCAGAGTAGGTTTCGTGGGAGCACAAATGTTGTCATACTGAGAGAGGACAACAGTTTTCTTTATCACTGAATCACTGGGGCAACATTTTAGCAATTCTAGTAATCTCTAGAGCACTGATCGCCGGACTGCTGAATCTGCAAACGCCTTTGAGCACTAAGATCTGCAGCCATGATGGCAACAGTCTGAGCCTGCATGGCAGCACTGCCATGCATCTGATGACCTCTGGCTGAGCTTCTACCGCAGGACTGAGACTTAATTGGCATCCACCTGTGCTGCAGTGGGAGTTGAGACAATGGCAACTAGATGCTTTATCATGGTTGAGTCCATTGGTGCTGTCATTGACTTAGGTACCACTATCACAGGGACAATATTGCGCTCTGTCATTGTTTGGAGCCAAACTCCTGCAGGCTCCTTGACAGTGGCGACAGACTGTCTCAATGGCTTACCAATGCATAGAACATCTCAGTGGGCATGCCCATCAGCGACCTCCTGTATGCTGCCCCATTGCAGTTCTCATCTGAGTTCCCTGTATCAAAACTTGTTTACGACCTCACTCTCTGGTGAGCTGACACACAAGCTATCCTTTCTCTGTGGCCTGGCCGCAAGCCACAGATTGCCACTTTGGTCCCTAATGGGCCCTACTGTTTCTCTGGTTATCCTCTTGCCCTGAATATACTTATAAAACGCCTTAGGATTTTACTTTACCTTGTCATGCAATGTTTTTTCATGTCCGCTCTTCGCTCTCCTAATTATTATTTTTAAGTACCCCTCTACACTTTCTATACTCCTGTAAGTTCACCGCTGTTTTCAGCGCTCGGAATCTGCCATAAACCTCCTTTTTGTTCAGGATCCAATACTCTATATCACATGACATCCAGAGTTTACTGGACTTGATGGTCTTACCCTTCACCTAAACGGGTACATGCTTGCTCTGAACCATTGCTATTTCCTCTTTACAGGCCGGTGAGTCTAACGTTGGTGGTTGGGAAACTATTGGAAAACATTCTGAGGGACAGGATTAATCTCCACTTGGAGAGGCAGGACATAATCAGGAATAGTCAGCACGGCTTTGTCAGGGGGAGATCGTGTCTAACTAGAGTCTTTTTCCTCGGATGATGATGGCAAACACGAGGGGACATAGCTTTAAGTTGAGGGGTGAAAGATATAGGACAGATGTCAGAGGTAGTTTCTTTACGCAGAGAGTAGTAGGGGCGTGGAACGCCCTGCCTGCAACAGTAGTAGACTCGCCAACTTTAAGGGCATTTAAGTGGACATTGGATAGACATATGGATGAAAATGGAATAGTGTAGGTCAGATGATCGGCGCAACATCGAGGGCCGAAGGGCCTGTACTGCGCTGTAATGTTCTAATTCTAACTAAGTTGAATTTTTAGAGGAGATGTCTAGATGTGTAGATGAGGGTAAAGCAGTTGATGTAGTCTATGTGGAACAAAGAACAAAGAACATTACAGCACAGGAACAGGCCCTTCGGCCCTCCAAGCCTGCGCCGATCCAGATCTTCTATCTAAACATGTTGCCTATTTTCTAAGGGTCTGTATTTCTTCACTTCATGCCCATTCATGTATCTGTCTGGATACATCTTAAAAGACGCTATCGTGCCCGCGTCTACGACCTCCGCTGGCAACGCGTTCCAGGCACCCACCACCCTCTGTGTAAAGAACATTCCACGCATATACCCCCCAAACTTTTCCCCTTTCACTTTGAACTCATGATCCCTAGTAATAGAATCCCCGACTCTGGGAAAATGCTTCTTACTATCCAACCTGTCTATACCTCTCATGATTTTGTACACCTCAATCAGGTCCACCCTCAACCTCCGTCTTTCTAATGAAAATAATCCTAATCTTCTCAACCTCTCTTCTTGCTAGCGCCCTCCATACCAGGCAACATCCTGGTGAACCTCCTCTGCACCCTCTCCAAAGCAGCCACATCCTTTTGGTAATGTGGCAAACAGAACTGCACGCAGTATTCCAAATGTGGCCGAACCAAAGTCCTATACAACTGTAACATGACCTGCCTACTCTTGTACTCAATACCCCATCCGATGAAGGAAAGCATGCCGTATGCCTTCTTGACCACTCTATTGACCTGCGTTGCCACCTTCAGGGAACAATGGACCTGAACACCCAAATATCTCTGTACATCAATTTTCCCCAGGACTTTTCCATTTACTGTATAGTTCACTCTTCAATTGGATCTTCCAAAATGCATCACCTCGCAGTTGCCCTGATTGAACTCCATCTGCCATTTCTCTGCCCAACTCTCCAATCTATCTATATTCTCCTGTATTTTCTGACAGTCCCCTTCACTATCTGCTACCCCACCAATCTTAGTGTCGTCTGCAAACTTGCTAATCAGACCACCTATACTTTCCCCCTAATCATTTATGTATATCACAAACATCAGTGGTCCCAGCACGGATCCCTGTTGAACACCACTGTTCACACGTCTCCATTTTGAGAAACTCCCTTCCACTGCTACTCTCTGTCTCCTGTTGCCCTGTTGGACTTCAGTAAGGCTTTTGATACAGTGCCGCCTTGGAGATTGGTTAAAAAGGTAACAGTCTATGGGATCCAGGGCAACTTGGAAAATTGGATCCAAAATTGGCTTCGTGGCAGGAAACAGAGGGTGATGGTCGAGGATTGCTTTTGCGAGTGGAAGTCTGTGACCAGTGGTGTACCACAGGGATCGGTGCTTTGATCCTTGCTGTTTGTAGTGTACTTTAATGATTTCGACGTGAATATAGGAGGTATGATTAGTAAGTTCGCAGATGACATGAAAATTGGTGGTGTCTTAAATAGTGAGTAGGAAAGCCTTAGATTACAGGGCAATTATAATGGGCTGGTAAAATGGGCGTAGCTGTGGCAAATGGAATTAAATCCTGAGAAGTGTGAGGTGATGCATGTTGGGAGGACTAACAAGGCAAGGGAATATACAATGCATGGTGGAGCCCTGGGAAGTACAGAGGGTCGTGGGACCTTGGTGTACTTTTCCATAGATCACTGAAGTATAGATGAAAAGGTGGTTTGGAAAGCATACGGGATACGTGCCTTTATTAGCTGCGGCATAGAATATAAGAGCAGGGAGGTTATGATGGAGCTGTATCGAACGCTGGTAAGGCCACAGCTGGAGTACTGTGTACAGTTCTGATCATCACATTATAGGAAGGATGTGATTGCACTGGAGAGGGTGCAGAGGAGATTCACCAGGATGTTTCCTGGGCTGGAGCATTTCAGCTATGTGGAGAGACTGGATAGGCTGGTGTTGTTTTCTTTGGAGTGGAGAAGGTTGAGAGGCAACCTGATTGAGGTATACAAAATTATGAGGGGTATTGATAGTATATATAGAAATAAACACTTTCCCTTAGTGGTGGGGTCAATAGCCAGGGGGAATAGATTTATGGTAAGCGACAGGAGGTTCAGAGGGCATTTGAGGGGAAAACAATTCACCCAGAGGGTGGTTGTATTCGGGAATGCATTAC
Source organism: Heterodontus francisci (assembly GCF_036365525.1). Lineage (NCBI taxonomy): Eukaryota > Metazoa > Chordata > Chondrichthyes > Heterodontiformes > Heterodontidae > Heterodontus > Heterodontus francisci. The sequence continues at coordinate 7,373,929 of NW_027141093.1, forward strand.
CTGTAGTGGTGGTAGAGGTAAGAACCTCACAACATTTAAGAAGTATTTAGATGAGCACTTGAAACGCCACAGCATACAAGACTGTAGGAAAATGGGATTAGATTGGATGGGTGCATGATGGTCGGCGTGGATGCGTTCGGCCTATGGGCCTGTTTCTGTGCTGTGTTAGTCTATGACTCTATGACTATAATTCTCTGCTTCACGAGTGACTCTCTGTTGTCTGTATTTGCTGGAATTCTCAGTGAAGTTGCTACTAAAAGAATATCAATTTTAAAATCCAAATGGACCTTTTGCTATACTCCTTGTTAAAGGAACTGTGTGACATCTGCTGCAACCGAAGTGCTTTGAACGTCTATCCAGTAAAGACTGTTCATCAAATTCGCCTGGAGACTTCGAGTCACATCTGACGAATCAACTCTGGGACACCTCACCAATCGGGAATGTAACTCACCAAGAGTTACAACCCAGCTATTTATTTATTCCTAAGACATTTCTCTTTAAAAAAAAAGTCACCATTAAAATAAAACGGTTAACTGTTGGTTTTGAATTTATGTTTTTATGTATGGGGGTAAGAAAAATAAGAAGTTTTAAGTTATTAGACATGAATTTATCTCAAAGATGTTTAAGGTTTAGTTAGTTAATAAATTGTTAATTTGTTCCTTAAAGATACCTGGCTTGGTCTGTTTTATTTTGGAGGTTACTAAAATGTTTAATATGGCTAATTTCTGGTAGGTGGGAAAATTTTAATAATATGGTGCGACCTTTGTAGTATTGTGACTGAATTAACAGTGCATTACTGTCGTAGCATATTAAATGAGGCCTCGTCGGGAATCATATTAATTGCTCTCACATCTGGGACCATGTTAATTTCTCTTGTGTCTGGGATCCAAACCGAATCCAATGCCAATTATGTTAGCTATAAGGAGAGTAATAATTTGTAAGAGAAAACTATAAGGAACCAGGTTTCTTGTGTAATGGGATAAAGGCTGTATCATTGGAATGGCATTAGGAGTTGCAACAAATTTTATGGGAAAGGAGAATGTGTGCCTCAGTAAATTGATAACTTTAACTAAGAATAAACGAAAACAATTGGAAGCACAATTGGGTTCGAATTGAAATCAGGTGCTAAAAAGCAGAGATATAATTGACATAATAAGCCAACATTAAAAATTAGAAGAAGAGAAGAGGAAAAAGATGACGAGGAACAAGACGAAAATAAGTCAGAACGTGATGCAGTTGTTTTGGTAAGGATTCAGTTAGAAAGAAAAAACTTGAGGCTGCAAAACAATTACGAAAACGTGACTTGGAAAAAGAGGAAAGAGAGAAAGAGAGAGCACATCAGAGAGGAAGTGAAAGAGAAGAGAGAGAATTTAGGTTAAAAGAGATGGAACTAAGACAAATAGGTAGTCTTGAATTCAGGGAAAGTTCTAGTCACGGAGAATCTGAATTCAGCCCAGGACCCAGTGAAAAGATTTTAAATTTCAAAAAAGGCCATGTACCATGTGCTGGAAAGAGTGATTAGATGGGCTATTTTGTTTCAGCTGGCACGGACAGGATGGGATGAATGGCCTCCTATTGTGCCGTAATATTTCTGTGGTTCTATTTTTTTAAGCTTTTCGTACGTTTGAGGAATGGGACATAGAGGCATTTTTCATATCTTTTGAAAAAATAGCCAAATAAATGAAATGGCCAAAGGAAAGTTGAACATTGATAATTCAGAGCAGGCTGGTAGGCAGAGCTCATGAAGCTTATGCCAAATTTTGGAGGTGGCTTCTGCAGATTATGAGATGGCAAAAAAGGCCATTCTAGTCGCATATGAGTTAGTCCCTGAAGCCTACTGTCAGAAGTTTTCAAATTTACATAGATTGGCTGGATAGACGTATGTAATATTTGCGAAAGTGAAGCAAATTAAATTTTGATCGTTGGATACGGGCATTCAAAATGGAAACCACATATCAGAACCTTGGAGAATTGATTCTCTTGGAAGAATTTTCAAATTCAATTCTTTCAGCAATGAGAACTCATGTAGCTAACAAGAAAGGTTTGAAAGTTAGGCAAGCAGTGGAAATTGATGATGATTTTGGGCTAGTGATTAAACCAAAACCTTTTGTCCATCACCCCCATAAATCCAAGAATGGGCGAAAATGGGAGAGTGAAAGGAAGGCAATTAGCCGGGGACAAAAAGGAACAGCTGGCAATGCCCCAACATCATCTCCTAAGGCCAGGAAGGAAGGTGCTGAGGGTGGAAGTGAGATCTGCAAGCTGAAGTGTTATCATTGCTGCAAAACAGGTCATCTTCATTCAGAATGCTGGAAGTTGTGAGTTAGACCCATAGGACTGGTTGCAGTACGCAAAGCTAATGCAGAGCAAACGAGTCTGACTGAGAGTATAGCAGAGCAGGCTATAGCTTTAACAGCAGCTGTAAAACCAGATACAACAACTAAAGTGAGTGGAGAGGTTAACAATAAGATACCCAAAAGTTATAATGGATTTATCTTCCCGGGGAAAGTAACTCCATATCCTTTAAAGTGAGGCATGATAACATAATAACTTAAGAAATAGGAGCAGGGGTAGGCCATTCAGCCCCTCGAGCCTGCCTTGCCATTCAATGAGATCATGGCTGATCTGTTCCAGACTTCAACTCCTCTTTCGAGCCTGCTCCGCAAAACCCTCTACTCCCCGAGATTTCAAAAATCTCTCCACCTCCTCCTTAAATGCATTTACGGAACTAGCCTCCACAACTCTCTGAGGTAGAGAATTCCAGAGATTCACCACCCTCTGACAGAATAAATTCCTTTACATCTCAGTTTTAAAATGTGAACCCTTATTCTGTGCCGATGTCCCTTAGTTCGAGATTCCCCCACCAGTTGCAACATATTCTCAACATCTACCCTGTCAAGCCCCCTTAGAATCTTATCTGCTTCAATAAGGTTACATCTCATTCTTCTAAATTCCAATGAATAAAGGCCTAACCTGCTTAGCCGTTCTTGTTAGGGCAACCCATCTATCCCAGGAATCAGCCGAGTGAACAGTTTCTGAACTGCCTTCAATGCTAGTACATCCTTCCTTAAATACGGGAACCAAAACTGTACGCAGTATTTGAGGTGTGGCCTCACCAACACCCTGTACAGTTGTAACAAGACTTCGTTATTTTTTAAACTCTAATCCCCTAGCAATAAAGGCCAACATTCCATTTGCTTTCCTAGTTACTTGCTGTACCTCATGCTAACATTTTGTGGTTCATGCACAGAAATGCCTATCGATATACTCAGGGAAACAGGAGCAACCCAAACACTTTTGCTGGGGAAAGATATAACATTTCCACCAGAGAACGCCATGAATGCTAAAGTTTTAGTTAATGGAATTGGCGGGGAATACATGTTAGTGGGAATAATTCTGAACGTATCGCTCGACCCTCGGCTCTGTTCAAAATGTCAAACAGTTTATCGGGTTACGCTGGTGGGGAGTAGGTCACTGGGCAGCCCAGATACCTCTCCACTGAACAAAGGAAAATCATCAATATTTATAAAGTTTCAAATAATTACTCAGCCCATCCCGGCTGCACACGGTCCAATTGTAGTGATTATAGATTACATACATTGATTAATAGAGCCAATGAAATGGGTAATTAGACATTGGGGGACTGCGTTGTCAGCTCATGGTCAGCTAGGGGGTTACTCATGCGTTCATGATGTCTTCCAGATCTCCCCACTCACCGTCCTTGGGCCTTATGTATACATAACATCTTATCTTAACCTTGTTACAGGCTGGTATCTTTGTCAGCATTCCATAAGGCATCTGCTAGAGGCCACTTGATTAGACTCTGCTGCATCTGTGCGAATCATCCCTTGCAAGGAATGTGGTCAAATTTGCTGAGTCCCATGGTGCCTTGCAGACATTTCATTGCCAGCTAGAATTATATGTTATTGGTTCTTCGTATAATATCTATTGCAGGTGCCTTTGCCCTGGGAATACACTTCAACAGTACATTTATACAAAGTGCACTTAAGGTGCGACCGCATATCTGGGATGCTGACTGCAGACGTTGTTCACAGTTTGACAGTTGAGGGTACTGAGGTACTCCCAGGAAATGATTTGGGTGGATAAAAAGTATCATTTTCTCCTATAATCACTGAGAAGCCAAGTGAAGTTAAAGAAACGGAGGAATAACAGGAACGAATTCCAGGAATATTTCCTATGTGTGTAGTAATGCGAGCAATAGTTAAACAGGTTCCATTGTCGAAGGTAAAAGTGGCACCACAAATAAATAGCCGAGAATTTGAAAGGTACTTGGGGATTATTCTTTGGCCTCCGTGTCTCTAGAGACAATGTGTAAGTGCCTGTGGGCGGTCAGTGGTTTGTGAAGCAGCGCCTGGAGTGGCGATAAAGGCCAATTCTAGAGTGACAGACTCTCCACAGGTGCTGCAGATAAAATTGGTTGTCGTGGCTGTTACACAGTTGGCTCTCCCCTTGCGTTTCTATCTTTTTCCATGCCAACTACTAAATCTCTTCGACTCGCCACACTTCAGCCCCGCCTTTAAGGCTACCCACCAGCTCTGGTAATCACTAGCAACTGAATCCCAGGACTTGTGATCAATGTCACAGGACTTCATGTCGCGTTTTCAGACGTCTTTAAAGTGGAGACATGGACGGCCGGTGGGTCTGATACCAATGACGTGCTCGCTATACAATGCGTCCTTGGGGATCCTGCCATCTTCCATTCGGCTCACATGGCCAAGCCATCTCAAGCGCCGCTGAGTCAGTAGGGTGTGTATGCTGGGGGTGTTGGCCAACTCGAGGACTTCTGTTTTGGAGATACGGTCCTGCCACCTGATGCCAAGGATTCTCTGGAGGCAGCGAAGATGGAATGAATTGAGACGTCGCTTTTGGCTGACATACATTGTCCAGGCCTCACTGCCATAGAGCAAGGTACTGAGGACACAGGCTTGATACACTCGGACTTTTATGTTCAATGTCAGTGTGCCATTTTCTCACACTCTCGTGGTCAGTCTGGATATATCGGTGGAAGCCTTTCCCATGTGCTTGTTGATTTCTGCATCGAGAGACAAGTTACTGTCGATAGTTGAGCCTAGGTAGGTGAACTCTTGAACCATCTCCAGAGCGTGGTCGACGATATTGATGGATGGACCATTACTGACGTCCTGTCCCCTGATGCTCGTTTTCTTGAGGCTGATGGTTAGGCCAAATTCGTTGCAGGCTGCCACAATCCTGTCGATGTGTCGCTGCAGGCACTCTTCAGTGTGAGATGTTAATGCAGCATCGTCAGCAAAGAGGAGTTCCCTGATGAGGACTTTCCGTACTTTGATCTTCGCTCTTAGACGGGCAAGGTTGAACAACATATCACCTGATCTTGTGTGGAGGATAATTCCTTCTTCAGAAGACTTGAACACTTGTGAAAGCAGCAGGGAGAAGAAAACCCCAAAAAGTTTTGGTGCGAGAACACAACCCTGTTTCACACCACTCAGGATAGGAAAGGGGTCTGATGAGGCACCGCTATGCTGAATTGTGCCTTTCATATTGTCATGGAATGAGGTGATCTTAGCTTTGATGGACATCCGATCTTTTCTAGTTGTCTGAAGAGACCACGTCTGCTGACGAGGTCAAAGGCTTTGGTGAGATCAATAAAAGCAATGTAGAGGGGAATCTGTTGTTTGCAGCATTTCTCCTGTTGCTGACGAAGGGAGAACAGCATGTCAATGGTGGATCTCTCTGCGCAAAAGCCACACTGTGCCTCAAGGTAGACGCGCTCGGCCAGCTTCTGGAGCCTGTTTAAAGCGACTCGAGTGAAGACTTTCCCCACTATGCTGAGCAGGGAGATTCAACGGTAGTTGTTGTAGTCACCGTGGTCACCCTTGTTCTTATAGAGGGTGATGACATTGGCATCGCGCATGTCCTGAGGTACTGCTCCCTCATCCCAGCACAGGCAAAGCAGTTCGTGGAGTGCTGAAAGTACAGCAGGCTTAACACTCTTGATTATTTCAGGGCTATTGCCGTCCTTCCCAGGGGCCTTTCCGCTGGCAAGAGAATCAATGGCATCACTGAGTTCCTGTTTTGTTGGCTGTACGTCCAGTTCATCCATGACTGGCAGAGACTGGGCTGCATTGAGGGCGGTCTAAGTGACAACATTTTCCCTGGAGTACAGTTCGATGTAGTGCTCCACCCTGCGGTCTATTTGCTTGCGTTGTTCAGTGATTGTGTCCCCTGATTTAGACTTGAGGGGGACGATCTTCCTGATGGTTGGCCCAAAAGCTCTCTTAATGCCATCATGCATTCCTCTGAAATTTCGGGTGTGAGAGGCCTGCTGAATATGACTGCATAGATGTTGCCAGCAGTCATTTGCACAGTGCCTGGCTGTTCTTTGTGCAGCACTTCTGGCTGCTTTAAGTGCTACAGATGTTAATTCGCTGGGGGCTTTCTTGTAGTTCAGCAGTGCAATGCGCTTAGCGGCTATGACAGGTTCAAGCTCTTCAAGGTGAGATAGAAACCAGTCTGCATTCTGCTTCATACGTTTGCCTTAGGTGGTCACTGCTGAGTCATAGATGGCGCCGTTGATGTGGGCGACGTGGTCTCTGCATCCCCTGTAGGAGTGTTGTGAAGGGCTTTTTCAAGTGAATTTTGAAACTTATGAAACAGCTCTGTGTAAGAAAGTCTGCTAGTGTTGATGCGCGGGCGGCCCTTCTGCTTGGAGTGATGCAGCTTCTTTGCTTTGAGTCCAACCTTGCTGCACATCAGGGAGTGGTCAGGGTCGCAGTCTGCACTGTGGAAGCTGCGTGTGATTTGGACACTGTTTAAAGAGGCTCACCTTGTGACGATGAGGTCCAATTGGTACCAATGACGTGATCTTGGGTGCCTCCAAGAAACCTGGTGACAGGGTTTATTGTGAAAGAACGAGTTGGTGATGCAGAGGTTATGATAGGTACACAACTCAAGCAGTCTCTGTCCATTCTCATTCATCCTTCCAATGCCATTGCGCCCAAGGCAGGAGGGCCATGAGTCATGGTCGTTAACCACTACTTGCTCAGACACGTGCAGGATGTTAGTGAGATCAGAATTCTGGAAACAGTACTGCTCAGAAATCTGTTCAGGAACTGGATGGCCATAAATGTCCTAAAATTAGATAAACTTGTTGGCCTCAGGGTCATAAGATGGAACTTGATGGATTAGTCGAACTGTGGAAGTCACAAGCCCGACCATAGATGGACAGTGAAATAGTTGTAAAGAAAGGGAAAGCCTCTTGAAATCAATGGAATGAGGGAATCACCTGGAGGCCACTGTTGGGGATTAGATCATCCAAATGAGATGTTTTACAGTACTTCTATAATTGCAGCACAGCAAGCTTATCCAATGTTACACCGAATAGCACAGACAGCTCTAATGAAGCTGAAGCGAAAGGAGTTCCAGAATGCTATTATATAGAAAACCAGGTTTTGAGGAGGAAATGGAGAACGCCTCAAAGGCCTGCAGACTAAGTCTGGACTGTTGTTAAACAGATAACGGAACCACCTAAATATTTCCAGGAATTATTAACGGTAGCACATGACATTTCTTTTGCAGGACATAGGGGAATTTGGAAGACTAAAGCACGAGTACGTCAACATTACTATTGGTCAGGCCATACAAATGACGTGACGCAGGTTGTGTGGCTCAGGAGCACCTTGAAACATCCCAAGTCAAATGAAAAAAATGGGCAGACAAGAATGCAAACAGCTTCAATTTTCAACCAGGGCATGGAGTATTGGTGTTTTTTACAGTTACGGGGGAACAAGTAAAAACACGGTTCAGTGGCCCATGTAAAATAATTAAAAGAGTGGGTAAGGTTCATTGATACCCCTGACCACCGGAAGATGAACTGGTTGCGCACACCAATATGTTAAAGCAATATTATTGCAGGGAGCAGGATACACCAACGCAGGTATGCCAGGTCATGGAGACTGTTGAGTAGGAAAGGGATAGTAAGGATGAGGCAGAACAAAGCCGATACAATTTCCAGAATTAACCTCCAACTATCCATTTAGGGAATGCAGAATGGCTAGGAAAATTGGACAACATGCTTTTGAACTTAAATGCAAAACAACCTGAAGGCCTAACCAGGCTTTGCACAGCATTTAAAAGAGTCTGTAGGGATACGCCAGGAGTACAACCTTAGCCACACATGATGTCGCTGTAGGGGAAACCGTTCCTTTAAAGCAACATCCTTAAGGCTTAAGTCCAGACAAACAGGCCCAAGCAAAAGCAGAAATCCAATACATGCTGGAAAGCAACTTAATCGAACCAAGTCAATGCAGCTGTAGTTAACCACTAGTCCTGCTACCTAAAGCTGACGGGTCAACCCGCCTTTGCATAGACTACAGAAATTTTAATGCAGTACCGAAGGCAGACTCCGAGCCAGTTCTGCGTTTAAAAGACTGTACTAACAGAGTCGGAAGTTTCTTACCAAAATTGACTTGTTAAAGAGATATTGACAAGTTCCTTTGATTCTTCGAGCCAAAGAAATATCAGCTTTTGTCACACCTGAAAGTCATTATCAGTGCTGGGTGATGTCATTTGGGATAAAAAAAATGCCCCAGTTATTTTTCAAAGATTAATGAATCAGGTGGAAGCCTGTGTTCCCAACTGTGCAGTGTATCTCGATGATGTACTAATATACAGCAACACTTGGAAGAATACTTAAACTCTGTTTGGAAAAATTGAAAGCAGTGCATAGTTTTTAGTTTAGTTTAGAGATACAGCATTGAAACAGGCCCTTCGGCCCACCGAGTCTGTGCCGACCATCAACCACCCGTTTACACTAATCCTCCGCTAATCCCATATTCCTATCACATCCCCACCTATCCCTATATATTTCCCTACCACCTACCTATACGAGGGGCAATTTATAATGGCCAATTTACCTATCAACCTGCAAGTCTTTGGCATGTGGGAGGAAACCGGAGTACCAGGAGGAAACCCACGCAGACACAGGGAGAACTTGCCAACTCCACACAGGCAGTACCTGGAATTGAACCCGCGTCGCTGGAGCTGTGATGCTGCGGTGCTAACCACTGCGCCACTGTGCCACATAGTGGTAAAACTGGCAAAAAAGTAGAGCAAGGACAGGTATTGCCAAAAACAGCAGAAGTACAAGCCTCATTGGAGTTTCTTATCCCTAAATCTAAACGTGAACAAAGAAAAAAGAACAAATAACAGTACAGCACAGGAATAGGCCATTCGGCCCTCCAAGCCTGCACCGATCTTGATGCCTGCCGAAACTAAAACCTTCTGCATTTTCAGAGACCGTATCCCTCTATTCCCATCCTATTCATGTGTTTGTCAAGTTCCTCTTAAACGTCGCTATCATACCTGCTTCCACCGCCACCCCCGGCAGCAAGTTCCAGGCACTCACCACCCTCTGTGTAAAGAACTTGCCTCGCACATCCCCTCTAAACTTTGCCCCTCTCACCTATGTCCCCTAGTAACTGACTCTTCCACCCTGGGAAAAAGCTGGAAGTAATAAGTTTTTTAGGGATGTACGGTTTTTTATAGGAAATTTGTACAGAAGTTTAGAACAGTAGCTGCTCCATTAACAGATTTGCTACATGAAAAGCAAAACAATGAACTATGGTCAGATGAATGCCAGGCAGCTTTTGAAAAGCTAAAGGCAATCTTAACTGGTGAACCCGTGTTGGCTGCTCCAAAATTTGCTAAACCCTTTAAAATAGCGCTCGATGCCAGCAACCTGGGGTTGGTGCAGTCCTTTGCAGGATGACGAATCGGGCATAGAAAAACCTGCAGGGTACTTTTCAAGAAAACTAAACTGCCACCAAAAAACTATTCCACTGTGGAAAAAGAAATATTAAGAATTTTACTGGCTCTCAAACATTTCGAAGTATTTTTCCAGAAAGACTACAAACAAACATTAATATGCACTGACCATAATCTATCAATATTTGGGGAAAAATGTAAAATCCGAAATGCTGAGGTATTTAGATTGAGTTTATTGTTACAGCCTTATCATTTGAAGATTGCACGTATTTCAGGGCAAAATAATGTTATTGCTGACGCTTTATCACAAATTTAACCTTGTTCAGTTACATGAATGTCGATGGTACAAAACAAAGTTCTGTAAATTATCAGTAGAGTAAATGAGGGCATGAATGTGAAAATCTATTTCGAGTGTTTTTTTTTTTCTAGTTTCTGTTTTGTATAGTAATGAAATTCACGTTTAAGAATGGCGTTTCATTCCGCCAAGGGCAGAGGTGTCACAGAACTGTTTTTCTGTCCTCTGTTTAAAACAGTGTTCCTTTAAAACTCGGATTAACAATAGTGTGGCAGCAGCTGCTCCTGTTTCCTAGGCAACAACAGGAGAGAGAAAAGCTCACGTGTTGTTTTGTAACTTTTGACTGTGTGTAAAAAAGCAGCTAAAAGCAGTCTGAACTGGAAACCAGCGAAGCGTGCTTACTGAAAAGAAGGATGCCCCTTCCTCTCTCAGCAGGAAAACCTACATTTTTCGTCAGGCTTTGTGTTGCCTAAGGAGAGAAAAGAAACCCGGGAAAAAGATCATTAGCATTGTTCAAATTAGTAAATTCCTTTTCACTTCGAAACTCTAAGAATTCTCTGCTTCAAGAGTGACTCTCTGCTGTCTGCTTGTGTTTGCTGGAATTCTCAGGAAAATTTATTGTAAAAGACTACCAATTTTAAAATCCTAACAGACATGTTGCTATACTCCTTGTTGAAAGAACTGTGTAATACCTGCTGACACCGAAGTGCTTTTACTGCCCATCTAGTAAAGACTGCTCATCAAATTCGCCTGGAGAATTTGAGTCACATCTGACCATTCAACTCAGGGACATCTCACTAATCAGGAACGTAACTCACCAGGACTTACAACCCAGCTATTTATGTATTCCTAAGAAACAGCTCTCTTTAAAAAAAAGCATGATTAAAAAAGGTGAGCTGTTGGTTTTTTGAATTTATGTGTGTGTGCATGGACGTTCAGAGAAAGAAGAAGTTTATAAGGGCTTCAGCCACAAATTTATCTCAATATTGTTTAAGATTTAGTTTATTAATAAACAGTATTTTTTTTGTTTAAAGATACATGGTTTGGTCTGTCTTATTCTGTGGGTTATTAAAGTGTTTAATATGGCTGATTTCCGATAGGTGGGAAACCTACATAATATGCTGCGACCTGTGGAGTATTGGGACCGAATTGACAATGCATTACTCCCGTCTCAGTTGTAACAACTTAAACAAAGGCAATTGTGAGGGCATGAAAGCAAGGCTAGCGAAAGCGAAATGGAAACCTAGGTTGAGGGATAGGTCAATACAGATACAGTGGCAGACAATGAAGGAGATATTGCAGAATACATAGAATAGATATAGCCCAACGGAAAGAAAAATTCTAAGGGGAGGACCCTCCATGCGAAGTTAATAAAAAAAATGAAAAAGATAGCATCAAACTTAAAGAAAAAGCACATAATTGTGAAAATATGGGTTTCAGGTCAGAAGATCGGACAAAATATGAACACTTCAGCAATGAATGACTAAAAGAGAATGGCTGCACATATTCTGTTTAGCTGGAACAGGGGCGATGTGTGCACCTGTTCTTTCTGACTACAAAGAACGGGGCGCTGTGTATTGATACGTGTGACTTCCAGTACAAGCAGCTTCTAAACAAAATAAGTGACAGGCATTCTCTGGTTTATTCCTTAAGGTAATGACTTGACTAACCAGAGTCAAACTGCCTGGCTGTTAACTGTCAGTCACCATAAACTGGTGCAATCTCCATGGCAACACCTCTACCAATCAGAGATCACTTGCCAACCAATCAGCACTCTATTCTCATACAGTATCAAGTTGTTGATATCCCTTACATTGGTGTTCTTGAGGATTGTCCTGATGAGTGCAAGAGTACAAGGAGGGATTGAAGGAGCTGTGCAGTATGGAGGTATTGAAGAAGATGTGCAGTGTGGAGAGATTGAAGCAGGTATGCAGTATGGAGGGATTGAAGGAATTGTACAGAACGCAGAAATTGAAGGAGATCTGTATGACGCAGGGATTGAAGGAAATATGCAGTACGGAGGGATTGAAGGAGATGTGCTGTGCGGAGGGATTGAAGGAGATGTGCAGTGCGGAGAGATTGAAGGAGATGCATTACTGGTTAAGGAGAATATCACAGCTGTACTGCGGGAGGGCACATCGGGGGGGCTCATGCAGTGAGGCAATATGGGTAGAGCTCAGGAATAGGAAGGGTGCAGTCGCAATGTTGGGTGCTTATTACAGGCCTCCCAACAGCCAGCGGGAGATAGAGGAGTAGATATGTAGACAGATTTTGGAAAGATGTGAAAGCATAAAGGTTGTGGTGGTGGTGATTTTAACTGCCCCATTATTGACTGGGACTCACTTAGTGCTAGGGGCTTGGATGTGGCAGAATTTGTAAGGAGCATGCAGAAGGGCTTCTTGAAACAATATGGAGATAATCCATGAAGTGTCAGAAATAAGGGTGATGATTTTAGAGCATGGATCAATACTTGGAGCTACGATGTTGTGGCCATGACAGAGTTTTGGATATCACAGGGGCAGGAATGGATGTTGGATGTTCCGGGCTTTAGATGTTTCAAAAGGAATAGGGAGGGAAGTTAAAGAGGTGGGGGAGTGGCATTGCTCATCAGGGATAGTATCACAGCTGCAGAAAGGGACGTCGTCGAGGAGGGTTTGTCCACTGAGTCATTATGGGGGCAAGTCAGAAACAGGAAAGGAGCACTCACTTTGCTGGGAGTTTTCTATAGACCCCCCAATAGCAACAGAGACACGGAGGAACAGATTGGGAGGCAGATTTTGGAAAAGTGCAGAAGTAACAGGGTTGTTGTCATGGGTGACTTCAACTTCCCTAATATTGATTGGAACCTCCTTAGTGCAAATAGTTTGGATGGAGCAGTTTTTGTCAGATGTGTCCAGGAAGGTTCCCTGACTCAATATGTAGATAGGCCGACTAGAGGGGAGGCTATGTTGGACTTGGTGCTTGGCAACGAACCAGGCCGAGTGGCAGATCTCTCGGTGGGAGAGCATTTCGGTGAGAGTGATCACAACTCCCTGACATTTACTATAGTCATGGAGAGGGACAGGAGCAGACGGGATGGGAAAATATTTAATTAGTTGGGGGGGAATTACAATGCTATTAGGCAGGAACTGGGGAGCACAAACTGGGAACAGATGTTTAGGGATGTTTAGGGAGCACTTGCTGCGACTGCTGGATAGGTTTGCCCCGATGAGGCAAAGAAGGGATGGTAGGGTGAAGGAACCTTGGATGACAAGAGATGTGGAACAGCTAGTCAAGAGGAAGAATGAAGCTTACTTAAGGTTCAGGAAGCAAGGATCTGACACGGCTCTAGAGGGTTACAAGGTAGCCTGGAAGGAACTGAAGAATAGACTTAGGAGAGCTAGAAGGGGATATGAAAAAGTCTGGGCGGGTAGGATTAAGGAAAATCCCAAGACGTTCTACACTTATGTGAGGAACAAGAGGCTGGTCGGAGTGAGAGTAGGGCCGATCAGGGATAGTGGAGGGAACTTGGGCCTGGAATCGGAAGAGGTAGGGGAGGTCCTAAATGAATACTTTGCTTCAGTATTCACTAGTGAGAGGGACCTGGTCGTTTGTGAGAACAGCTGGAACAGGCTGATATGCTCGAACATGTTGAGGTTAAGAGGGAGGATGTGCTGGAAATTTTGAATGATATGAGGACAGATAGGTCCCCGGGGCCAGATGGGATATACCCAAGGATATTACGGGAAGCGAGAGAAGAGATTGCCGCGCCTTTGGCGATGATCTTTGCGTCCTCACTGTCCACAGGAGTAGTACCGGATGATTGGAGGGTGGCAAATGTTGTTCCCGTGTTCAAGAAAGGGAATAGGGATAACCCTGGGAATTATAGACCAGTCAGTCTTACGTCGGTAGTGGGCAAATTATTGGAGAGGATTCTGAGAGACAGGATTTATGATTATTTGGAAAAGCATGGTTTGATTAGAGACAGTCAGCATGGCATTGTGAGTGGCAGGTCATGCCTCACAAGCCTTATTGAATTCTTTGAAGATGTGACAAAACACATTGATGAAGGAAGAGCAGTGGACGTGGTGTATATGGATTTTAGCAAGGCGTTTGATAAGGTTCCCATGGTAGGCTCATTCAGAAAGTGAGGAGGCATGGGATACAGGGAATGTTGGCTGTCTGGATACAAAATTGTCTGGCCCACAGAAGACAGAGGGTGGTAGTAGATGGAAAGTATTCAGCATGGAGCTCGGTGATCAGTGGTGTTCCGCAGGGATCTGTTCTGGGACCGCTGCTCTTTGTGATTTTTATAAATGACTTGGATGAGGAAATGGAAGGCTGGGTTAGCAAGTTTGCCGATGACACGAAGGCTGTTGGAGTTGTGGATAGTGTGGAAGGCTGTTGTAGGTTGTAAAGGGACATTGACACGATGCGCAGCTGGGCTGAGAATTGACAGATGGAGTTCAACCTGGAAAAGTGTGAAGTGATTCATTTTGGAAGGTCGAATTTGAAAGCAGAATACAGGCTTCAAGACAGGATTCTTGATAGTGTGGAGGAACAGAGGGATCTTGGGGTCCATGTCCATCGATCGCTCAAAGTTGCCACCCAAGTTGATAGGGTTGTTAAGAATGCGTATGGTGTGTTGGCTTTCATTAACAGGGGGATTGAGTTTAAGAGCCGCGAGGTTATGCTGCAGCTCTATAAGGACCTGGTTCGACCACACTTGGAATATTGTGTTCTGTTCTAGTCGCCTCATTATAGGAAGGATGTGGAAGCTTTAGAGAGGGTGCAGAGGAGATTTACCAGGATGCTGCCTGGACTGGCGGGCATGTCTTACGAAGAAAGATTGAGGGAGCTAGGGCTTTTCTCATTGGAGCGAAGAAGGATGAGAGGTGACTTGATAGAGGGGTACAAGATGATGAGAGGCATAGATAGAGTGGATAGCCAGAGACCTTTTACCAGGGTGGAAAGGGCTATCACCAGGGGGCATAATTTTAACGTGATTGGAGGATGGTTTCGGAGAGATGTCAGAGGTAGGTTCT
Source organism: Heterodontus francisci (assembly GCF_036365525.1). NCBI lineage: Eukaryota > Metazoa > Chordata > Chondrichthyes > Heterodontiformes > Heterodontidae > Heterodontus > Heterodontus francisci. The sequence goes on from NW_027141093.1 coordinate 7,389,010, forward strand.
TTACACAGAGAGTGGTGGGTGCGTGGAATGCGCTTCCAGCGGTGGTACTAGAAGAGATACATGAGGGACATTTAAGCGTCTCTTGGAGAGGTACATGGATGATAGTAGAATGAAGGGTAGGTAGTTAATTTGATCTTAGAGTAGGTTAAAGGTTCGGCACAACATCGTGGGCCGAAGGGCCTGCACTGTGCTGTACTGTTCTATGTTCTTTTCTCTAATCCAAAGTGGGATGGGGCCGTACTGGACCTGATATTTGGGAATCAGCCCGGCCAGGTGGTCAAAGTCTCAGTGGGGGAGCATTTCGGGAACAGTGACCATAATTCCGTAAGTTTTAAGGTAATTCTGGACAAGGGTAAGATTAGTCCTCGGGTGAACGTGCTAAATTGGGGGAAGGCTAATTATAACAATATTAGGCAGGAACTGAAGAATTTCAATTGGGTGCGGCTGTTTGAGTGAAAATGAATTTCTGACATGTGGGAGTCTTTCAAACGTAAGTTGATTAGAATCCAGGACCGGAATGTTGCTGCGAGGATGAAGGATAACTTTGGCTAATGTAGGGAACCTTGGATAACGAGGGATATTGTGAGCCTCGTCAAAATCAAAAAAGAAGCATTCGGAAGGGCCAGAAGGCTGGGAACAGACTTCCCTTGAGGAATATAAGGATATTAAGGATCATTAGAAAAAAGTCAGGAGGGCTAAAAGGGGTCATGAAAAGTCATTGGCAAAGAGGTTTAAGGAGAATCTCAAGGCTTTATATACGTATATAAAGAGCAAGAGGGTAGCCAGGAAAAGGGTTGGCCCTCTCAAGGACAGAGGAATGGAATCTGTGCGTGGAACCAGAGGAAGTGGGCGAGGTGCTAAATGCATATTTTGCATCAGTATTCACCAAAGAGAAGGACTTAGTGGACAATGAGTTCAGGGAAGGGTGTGCAGATTGTCTGGGTCATGTCGATATCAAAATGGAGGAGCTGTTGGGCGTCTTGAAAAACACTAAGAACAAAGAACAGTACAGCACATGAACAGGCCATTCGGCCCTCCAAGCCTGCGCCGATCTTGATGCCTGTCTAAACTAAAACCTTCTGCACTTCCGGGGTCCATATCCCTCTATTCCCATCCTATTCATGTATTTGTCAAGATGCCTCATAAACGTCTCAATGGCTTCCACCACCTCCGCCAGCAAAAAGTTCCAGGCACTCACCAACTTCTGTGTAAAGAACTTGCCTCATACATCCCCTCCAAACGTTGCCCCTTTCACCTTAAACCAATGTCCCCTAGTAACAGACTCTTCCACCCTGGGAAAAAGCTTCTGACTATCCACTCTGTCCATGCCGCTTATAATTTTGTAAACCTCTATCATGTAACCCCTCCACCTCCGTCGTTCCAGGGAAAACTATCCGGGTTTATTCAACCTCTCCTTCTAGCTAATGCCCTCCAGACCAGGCAACATCCTGGTAAACCTCTTCTGTACCTTCTCCAAAGCCTCCATGTTCTTCTGGTAGTGTGGCGACCAGAATTGCATGCAATATTCTAAGTGTGGCCTAACTAAAGTTCTGTACAGCTGCAGCATGACATGCCTATTTTTATACTCTATGCCTCGACCGATGAAGGCAAGGATGCCGTATGCCTTCTTGACTACTTTATCCACCTGCATTGCCACTTTCAATGATCTGTGGACCTGTACGCCCAGAACTCTCTGCCTGTCAATACTCCTAATAGTTCAGCCATTTTCTGTATACTTCCCACCTGTATTAGATCTTCCAAATTCCATTACCTCACATTTTTCCGGATTAAACTCCATCTGCCATTTCTCTGCCCAAGTCTCCAACCGATCTACATCCTGCTGGATCCTCTGACAATCCGCATCACTATCCACAGCTCCACAAACCTTTATGTGGTCTGCAAACTTACCAATCAGACCGGCTACAGTTTCCTCCAATTCATTTACATATGAGGCACAGTGACTCAGTGGTTGGCACCGCAGCCTCACAGCTCGAGGGTCCCAGGTTCGATTCTGGGTACTGCCTGTGTGGAGTTTGCAAGTTCTCCCTGTGACCACGTTGGTTTTCGCCAGGTGCTCCGGTTTCCTCCCACAGGTAAAGACTTGCAGGTGATCGGTAAAATTGGCCGTTGTAACTTGTCCTTCGTGTAGGCAGATGTTAGGGAATATGGGATTACTGCAGGATTCGTATAAATGGGTGGTTGTTGGTCGGCACAGACTCGGTGGGCCGAATGGCCTGTTTCAGTGCTTTATCATCAAATAAAATATGCAACAAATAGCAAAGGTCCCAGTACTGATCCCTGCAGAAGACCACTAGACACAGCCCTCCATTCAGAAAAGCACCCTTCCAGTGCTATGACCGAGCCATTTCTGTCCCAATCTTGCCACCTCACCTCTGATCCCGTGTGAATTCACCTTTTGTACCATTCTGCCATGACGACCTTGTCAAAGGCTTTACCGAAGTCCTTGTCGACAACATCCACTGCCCTTCCTTCATCAGTCTTCTTCATCACTTCCTCAAAAAACTCGATCATGTTAGTGAGACACGACCTCCCCTTCACAAAACCATGATGCCAATCGCTAATAAGTTCATTTGTTTCCAAATGGGAGTAAATCCTGTCCCAAATAATCCTCTCCAGTAATTTCCCTCTCACTGACGTAAGGCTCACCAGCCTATAATTTCCTGGATTATCTTGCTACCCTTTTTAAACAAAGGAACAACGTTGGTTACTCTCCATTCCTCTGGAACCTCAGAAGGCTTTCGACAAAGTCGCACATCGGAGGTTAGCGTGTAAATTAAAAGTACATGGGATTGGGTTTAGTGCATTGTGAGGCACAGAAAATTGGTTGGCAGACAGGAAACAAAGAATAGGACTAAATGGGTCTTTTTTTCCGAATGGCAGGTATTGACTAGTGGGGTACCACAGGGATCGGTGCTAGGACCCAAAATACTCCTTTTTTATTATTCATTCATGGGATGTGAGCGTCGCTGACCAGGCCAGCATTTATTACCCATCCCTAATTGCCCTTGAGAAGGTAGTGCTGAGCTACCTTCATAACCGCTGCTGTCCCTGTGGGGTAGGTACACCAACAGTGCTGTTAGGAAGGGAATTCCAGGATTTTGACCCAGCGACAGTGAAGGAACGGTGATACAGTTTCAAGTCAGGATGGCGTGTGACTTGAAGCGGAACTTGCAGGTGGTGGTGTTCCCATGTATTTGCTGCCCTTGTCCTTCTAGTTGGCAGTGTTCGCGGGTTTGGAAGATGCTGTCTAAGGAGCTTTGGTGCGTAGATGGTACACACTGCTGCCACTGTGCATCGGCGATGGAGGGAGTGCATGTTTGTGGATGGGGTGCCAATCAAGCGGGCTGCTTTGTCCTGGATGGTGTCGAGCTTCTTGAGTGTTGTTGGAGCTGCACCCATCCAGGCAAGTGGAGAGTATTCCATCACACTCCTGACTTGTGCCTTGTAGATGGTGGACAGACTTTGGTAAGTCAGGAGGTGAGTTACTCGACGCAGGATTCCTAGCCTCTGACCTGCTCTTGCAGCCACGGTATTTATATGGCTACACCAGTTTCAGTTTCTGGTCTCCTAAGGTAGCCCCGAGGATGTTGATAGTGTGGGATTCAGAGATCGCGATACCATTGACTGTCAAGGGGAGATGGTTAGATTCTCTCTTGTTGGAGATAGTCATTGCCTGGCACTTATGTGGCGTGAATGTTACTTGCCACTTATCAAACCAAGCCTGGATATTGTCCAGGTCTTGCTGCATTTCTACACGGTCTGCTTCAGTATCTGAGGAGTCATGAATGGTGCTGAACATTGTGTAATCATCAGCGAAAGACCCCACTTCTGACCTTATGCTTGACGGAAGGTCATTGGTGAAGCATTGGAAAATGGTTGGGCCTAGGACACTACCCTGCAAAACTCCTGCAGTCATGTTCTGGAGCTCAGGTGATTGACATCCAGCAACCACAACCATCTTCCTTTGCGCTAGGTGTGACTCCAACCAGCCAGCGGAGTGTCTCCCCCCTAATTCCCATTGACTTCAGTTTTGCTAGGGCTCCTTGATGTCATACTCGGTCAAATGCTGCCTTGAGTTCAACTCTGTTGTCCATGTTTGAACCAAGGCTGTAATGAGGTCAGGAGCTGCGTGGCCCTGGCGGAACCAAAGCTGAGCATCACTGAGCATGTTATTGCTAAGCAAGTGCCGCTTGATGGCACTTTTGATGACACCTTCCATCACTTTACTGATGATTGAGAGTAGGCTGATGGGGCGGTAATTGGCCGGGTTGTACTTGTCCTGCTTTTTGTGTACAGGACATACCTGGGCAATTTTCCACATTGCAGGGTAGATGCCAGTATTGTAGATGTACTAGAACAGGTTGGCTCAGGGCTCGGCAAGTTCTGGTCTTCAGTACTATAATATTATTCACATTACTATTCACAATATATTAATGATTTAGATGAGGGAACTAAAACTAATATCTCCAAATTTGCAGATGACACAAAAATGGGTGAGAGTGTGAGTTGTGAGGCCGATGCTAAGAGGCTTCAGGGTGATCTGTACAAGTTGAGTGAGTGGGGAAATGCATGGCAGATACAGTATAATGTGGGTAAATGTGAGATTATCCACTTTGGTAGCAAAAACAGGAAGGCAGGTTGTCATCTGAATGGCAATAAACTGAGGGAGGTACAACGAGACCTGGGTGTTTTCGTACACCAGTCACTGAATGTAAGCATGCAGGTGCAACAGGCAGCAAAAAGGGCAAATAGTATGTTGGCCTTCACAGCAAGAGGATTCGTCTATAGGACCAGGGATGTCTTGCTGCAATTATATCGGGCTTGGTGAGGCCACACCTGCAATATTGTGGTCAGTTTTGGTCTCCTTATCTGAAGAAACATGTTATTGCAATGGAGGGAGTGCAGCGAAGGTTTACTGGTCTGATTCCTGGGATGGCGGGACTGACATACGAGGATATTATTCGCTGGAGTACAGAAGAGTCGGGGGGTGGGGGGTGGGGGGGATCTCATAGAGACCTATAACATTTTAACAGTACTTGGCGGGGTAGACTTGGAAGGATGTTTTCGATGGTGGGGGAGTCCAGAACGAGGAGTTATAATCTAAGGGTACGGGGTAAACCTTTCAGGACTGAAATGAGGGGAAGTTTCTTCACCCAGAAAGTGGTGAGCCCCTGAAATTCGCTACCACAGAAAGCAGTTGAGGCCAAAACATTATATGTTTTCAAAAAGGAGTTAGATGGAGCTCTTCGGGCGAAAGGGATCAAGGGATATGCGGGGAAAGCCGGAACAGGTTACTTCGTTGGATGATCTGCATGATCATGATGAATGGCAGAGCAGGCTCGAAGGGCCGAATGGCCGACTGCTGCTCCAATTTTCTATGTTTCTATACACTCCCTTTACCACCGACGCACAGTGGCAGCAGTGTGTACCATCTGCAATATGTTCCACAGCAACGCACCAAGGCTCCTTCGACAGAACCTTCTAAATCTCCGACCTCTACCAACTAGAAGATCAAAGGCAGCAAATTCATGGGAATGTCACCACCTTCGTTTGTCTTACAAAATACTTTAAATCTGTGCCCTCTCGTTCTTGAGCCTTTCACGAGTGGGAACAGTTTCTCTCTCTCTAGTCTGTCAAAACCCCTCATGATTTTGAATGCCTCTATAAAATCACGTTGCAGCCTTTTCTTCTCCAATGAAAACAGTCCGAACTTCTTCACCTTCTCTTCAAGCTGAAATTCCTTATCCCGGAAACTAATCTCGTGAATCTTTTCTGCTCTCTCCAATGCCCTCATATCTTTCTTCAACTAAGGCGCCCAGAACTGGACACAATATTCCAGCTGAGGTTGAACTAGTGTTTTATACAAGTTCAACATAACTTCCTTGCTCTTGTACTCTGCCTCTATTAATAAAGCCCTGGATACTATATGATTTATTACCTGCTCTCTCAACCTCTCCTACCACCTTCAATTATTCATGCACATAAACACCCAGGTCCCTCTGCTCCTGCAGCCCTTTTAGCATCTTTCCCTTTATTTTATCCTGTCTCATATGTTCTTCCGACCAAAATGAATCACTTCACATTTCCCTGCATTGAACTTCATTAGCCACCTGTCTGCCCATTCCATCAACTTTTCTATGTCCTATTGAAGTTCTACACTATCCTCCTCACAGTTCTTAATGTGTCCAAGTTTCGAATCATCTGCAAACTTTGAAATTGTGCCCTGTGCACCAAGAGTCTAGATCATTGCTGCAAATAGAGACATGTTGTCGAAGCTTTTGGTCTAGCACTGATCAGGACAATGTGCAAGAATAACCAATTTAAGGGAAAACAACAACTTATACTGCATGATAAGAGAGTGCTGATTGGATTGCAAGTGAACTCTGAATGGTAGAGGCATTGCCATGGAGAATGCACCAGTTCACGGTAACTGACAGTTAACTGCCAAGTCTTGTTCGAAATTTAAACCAGGCAGCTGGACTCTAATTTTTCAAAGCATTGCCCTAAAAAATGAACAGCGGATGGCTGTCACTTATGCTTAGCTGAAACAGGCACAATGTGTGTACGTATTTTTTCTATCTGCAAAGAACAGGGTCTCTGTATTGATATGTGTAGCTTAGAGCACGTGCAAATGTGCCACACTGCGATCCCTGTTGACAATCTTCCATTGGCTGTCAGAGCAATCTTACAGAATATTTATCAAATGTTGTTCACTTATAGAATCACATCTCATGTTGGACACTGTATTTTGAATTTTTCAAGAACGAGCTGGTGGTTCATTAAGTGAGAGGTATGTCCTGGTGCATGGTTTCAATTTGGTGTGCCTTAAAATCACAGAATCATAGAACATCTAAGGCATGGAAAGAGGCCACTTGGCCCATTGTGTCTGTGCCGGCCAATATATGATCTACCAGTTATAATCCCAGCATTTGGTCCGCAGCCCTGCAGATTACGGCACATGAGGTGTATATCCGGACTCCTTTTGCATTAGTTGAGGATCTCTGCCTTAACTACCCTTTCAGGCAGTGAGTTCCAGGCCATCAACACCTTCTGGGTGACAAAGCTTTTCCTCATATCCCCTGTAATTTTTCTACCATCCCTTTAAATCTGTGCCCCCCAGGTCACTGACCTCCCTGCTAAGGTAAATAGACCCTTAACGTGCACTCTATCCAGGCTCGTAAAACTTCTATCCATTTCAATCTGATCTCCCTTCAGCTTTCTGTGTTCCGAGGAAAACAACCCCAGCCTATCAAGTCTTTCTTCATAGCTGCATTTCTCAGTCCTGGCAACATGCTCGGAATCTCCTCTGAACGCTCTGTAATGAAATTCCATTATTTCTGTAATTACCTGACCAGAACTGCACACCATACTCAAGTTGTGGCCTAACCAATGACTTGTACATTTCCAGCATAGCGTCCCTGCTCATATGTTCTATGCATCGGCTGATAAAGGAAAGGATTCCATATACCTTCTTAACCACCTTATCGACCTGACCTACCTTCAGGGATCCCGTGGACATTCATTCCAAGGTCCCTCACACCCCTGGCATTGCTCAGTATTTTCTCATTGATCACCTCACACTTCTCCAGGTTGAATTCCATTTGCCACTATTCTGCCCATCTGACCCGGCCATCAATATCTTCCTGCCGCAGTATTTTGCTTTTATTTTAGTGTTAATTCACTGCCACTTCTCTGCCAGGAATGCCTACCTTGAAGAAGTTCAGCTCGCCTCTCCGAAGGGATTTTCGTTTGTCTCTTTTACCTTGTTAATCCACCCAGGATCACAGGTATCTCCGAGAAATACAACGTTCCTCGGACTGCTACTCTCGCCGCATCCTAAGATCCACACTCAGTGCTAAGCTTTAACCCTGCTTCTCTTTTCACAGAAGTTTCAGTAGAAAGTACTTACCTCTCGATTCGGCAGCTTCTTTTTGTTCAGCGATAGTGCGAGCGAGGGGGCAGCTGGGAAGGTAAGTTTCAGTACAAAGTACTTACCTCTTGATTCGGTGGTCACGGGGACTGCTGGGTAAGTAAACTTATATATTCGGGCAGTGCCTAAACCCGAAACACTGCACGTGTCGTGTCTCCCACCCATCCTCCTCCTGTAACCAAAAAAAAGGACTCTTGAGTGGAGGCTTTGGTGAGGTAAGGTTTTCCTTTATTTATTTATTTTTATTTTTTTAAATCTCTGCTGTCAATTTAGAGCAGAGGGGATGGAAGCTTGGGCAGTTTCATGCTCCTCCTGCAGGGTGTGGGAGGTAAGGGTCACCAGTTGTGTCCCTGCTGACTTCACCTGTGAGAAGTGCACCCAACTCCAGCTCCTCACAGACCGCGTTAGGGAACTGGAGCTGGAGCTGGATGAACTTCGATTCATTCAGGAGGCTGAGAGGGTGATAGAGAGCAGTTATAGGGAAGTAGTGCCACCTACGTTACAGGATAAAGGTAGCTGGGTGACCGTCAGGGGAGGGAAAGGGTATAGGCGCACAGTCCAGGGATCCCCTGTGGCCGTTCCCCTCAATAATATGTATACCATTTTGGATCCGCTTCGGAGGGACATACTACCAGAGAAAAGCCACAGCGGCCACGTCTCTGGCACTGAGCCTGGCTCTGTGGCTCAGAAGGGAAGGGGGGAGAATAGGAGAGCGATAGTGATAGGAGATTCAATGGTTAGAGGAACAGACAGGAGATTCTGTGGTCGCGACCGAGACTCCCGGATGGTATGTTGCCTCCCGGGTGCCAGGGTCAGGGATGTCTCGGATCGAGTCTACAGGATTCTTAAGGGGGAGGGGGAGCAGCCAGAGGTCGTGGTACACATTGGTACCAATGACATAGCTAGGAAAAGGGACGAGGACCTGAAAAGCGAATATAGGAAGTTAGGTTGGAAGCTAAAAGGCAGCACGAGCAGAGTAGTAATCTTAGGATTGATACCGGTGCCACGTGCTAGTGAGGCCAGAAACAGGGAGCGAGTGCAAGGAACAAAGAACAATACAGCACAAGAAGAGGCCATTCGGCCCTCCAAGCCTGCGCCGATCCAATTCCGGGGCCCAAATCACTCTATTGCTGCCAGGGGAGGTGGTGGAAGCAGATACGATAGCGACGTTTAAGAGACATCTTGACAAATATATGAATAGGAAGGGAATAGAGGGATATGGGCCCCGGAAGTGCAAAAGGTGTTAGTTTCGGCAGGCATCAAGATCGGCGCAGGCTTGGAGGGCCGAACGGCCTGTTCCTGTGCTGTACTGTTCTTTGTTCTTAGTTTTTTTTGTTCTATTCCCTTCCTTTTCATATATTTGTCAAGATGTCTCTCAAACTTCGCTATCGTATCTGCTTCCGCCAACTCCCCTGGCAGCAAGTTCCAGGCACTCACCACCCTCTGTGTAAAATACTTGCCTCGCACATCCCCTCGAAACATTGCCCCTCGCACCTTAAACCTATGCCCCCTAATAACTGAATCTTCCACCCTGGGAAAAAGCTTCTGACTATCCACTCTGTCCATGCCGCTCATAACTTTGTGAACCTCTATCATTTCGCCCCTCCACCTCCGTCGTGCCAGTGAAAACAATCCGAGTTTTTCCAACCTCTTCTCATAACTAATGCCGTCCAGACCACGCAACATCCTGGTCACCCTCCACTGTACCCTCTCCAAAGCCTCCACGTCCTTCTGGTAGAGTGGCGACCAGCTAAATACGTGGCTACAGAGCTGATGTAGGTTGGAGGGCTTCAGATATGTGGATCATCGGGATACTTTCTGGGGAAGGTGGGACCTGCACAAGAAGGACGGGTTACATCTGAACTGGAGGGGCACCAATATCCTGGGCGGGAGGTTTGCTAGAGCTCTTCGGGAAGGATTAAACTAGTTTGGCAGGGGGGTGGGAACCGGAGCTACGGATAAGTGGATGGGATAGCTGTTGAGCAGGCAGATACCGAGTGCAGAGAGTCTGAGAGGAAGGTCAGACAGTTGACAGGGCAAAGTTGCAGCCAGTATGATGGGTTGAAGTGTGTCTATTTTGACGCAAGAAGTGTGAGGCATAAGGGTGATGAACTTAGAGCATGGATCAGTACTTGGAACTGCGATGTTGTGGCCATTACGGAGTCTTGGATATCACAGGGGCAAGAATGGATGTTGGATGTTCCGGGGTTCAGATGTTTCAAAAGGAATAGGGAGGGAGGTAAAAGAGGTGGGGTAGTGGCATTGCTAATCAGGGATCGTATCACAGCTGCAGAAAGGGAGGTCGTCCAGGAAGGTTTGTTTACTGAGTCATTATGGGTGGAAGTCAGAAACAGAAAAGGAGCAGTCACTTTATTGGGAGTTTTCTATAGACCCCCCAATAGCAACAGAGACATGGAGGAACAGATTGGGAGGCAGATTTTGGAAAAGTGCAGAAGTAACAGGGTTGTTGTCATGGGTGACGTCAACTTCCCTAATATTGATTGGAACCTCCTTAGTGCAAATAGTTTGGAAGGAGCAGTTTTTGTCAGGTGAGTCCAGGAAGGTTTCCTGACTCAATATGCAGATAGGCCGACTGGAGGGGAGGCTATGTTGGACTTGGTGCTTGGCAACGAACCAGGCCAGGTTGCAGATCTCTCGGTGGGAGAGCATTTCGGTGATAGTGATCACAACTCCCTGACCTTTACTATAGTCATGGAGAGGGACAGGAGTAGACGGCATGGGAAAATATTTAATTAGGGGAGGGGGAATTACAATGCTATTAGGCACGAACTGGTTAGCTTAAATTGGGAACAGATGTTCTCAGGGAAATGCACGACATATATGAAGAGGTTTTTTAGGGAGCACTTGCTGCAACTGCTGGATAGGTTTGTCCCGACGAGGCAAGGAAGGGACGGTAGGGTGAAGGAACCTTGCATGACAAGAGATGATGAACAGCTAGTCAAGAGGAAGAAGGAAGCTTACTTAAGGTTGAGGACCAAGGACCAGACAGGGCTCTGGAGGGTTACAAGGTAGCCAGGATGGAGCTGCAAAATGGACTTAGGAGAGCTAGAAGGGGACATGAAAAAGTCATTGTGGTAGGATCAAGTAAAATCCCAAGGCGTTCTACACGTATGTGAGGAACAAGAGGATGGCCAGAGTGAGTGTAGGGCCGATCAGTGATAGTGGAGGGAACTTGTGCCTGGAGTCGGAGGAGGTAGGGAAGGTCATAAATGAATACTTTGCTTCAGTATTCACTAGTGAGAGGTATCTGGTCGTTTGTGAGGACAGCGTGGAACAGGCTAATATGCTCGAACAGGTTGATGTTAAGAGGGAGGATGTGCTGGAAATGTTGAATGATATAAGGACAGATAAGTCCCCGGGGCCAGAAGGGATATACCCAAGGTTATCACGGGAAGCGAGGGAAGAGATTGTTGCGCCTTTGGCGATGATTTGTGCGTCCTCACTGTCCACTGGAGTAGTACCAGATGATTGGGGGATGGCAAATGTTTTTCCTTTGTGCAAGAAAGGGAATAGGGATAACCCTGGGAATTATAGACCAGTCAGTCTTACGTCGGTGGTGGGCAAATTATTGGAGAGGATTCTGAGAGACAGGATTTCTGATTATTTGGAAAAGCATGGTTTGATTAGACACAGTCAGCATGGCCTTGTGAGGGGCAGGTCATGCCTCACAAGTCTTACTGGATTATCTGAAGTTGTGACAAAACACATTGATGAAGGAAGAGCAGTGGATGTGGTGTATATGGATTTTAGCAAGGCGTTTGATAAAGTTCCCCTAGTAGGCTCATTCAGAAAGTAAGGAGGTATGGGATTCAGGGAAAGTTTGCTGTATGGATACAAAATTGGCTGGCCCATAGAAGACAGAGGGTGGTAGTAGATGGAAAGTATCCAGCCTGGAGCTCGCTGGTAAGTGGTGTTCCGCAGTGATCTGTTCTGGGACCTCTGCTCTTTGTGATTGTTATAAATGATTTGGATGAGGAAGTGGAAGGCTGGGTAGCAAGTTTGCCGATGACACGAAGATTGCTGGATAATGTGGAAGGCTGTTTTTGGTTGCAACGGGACATTGACAGGATGCAGAGCTGGGCTGAGAAGTGGCAGATGGAGTTCAACCTGGAAAAGTGCGAAGTGATTCATTTTGGAAGGTCGAATTTGAAAGCAGAATACAGGCTTCAAGACAGGATTCTTGGTAGTGTGGAGGAACAGAGGGACCTTGGGGTCCATGTCCATCGATCGCTCAAAGTTGCCACCCAAGTTGATAGGGTTGTTAAGAAGGCATATGGTGTGTTGGCTTTCATTAACAAAGGGATTGAGTTTAAGAGCCGTGAGGTTATGCTGCAGTTCTATAAATCCCTGGTTAGACCAAACTTGGAATATTGTGTTCAGTTCTAGTTGCCTCATTATAGGAAGGATGTGGAAGCTTAAGAGAGGGTGCAGAGGAGATATACCAGGATGCTACCTGGACTGGAGGGCATGTCTTACGAAGAAAGGTTGAGGGAGATAGGGCTTTTCTCATTGGAGCGAAGAAGGATGAGAGGTGACTTGGTAGAGGGGTACAAGATGATGAGAGGCATAGATAGCGTGGATAGCCAGATACTTTTTCCCAGGGCGGAAAGGGCTATCACCAGGGGGCATAATTTTAAGGTGATTGGAGGAAGGTTTCAGGGAGATGTCAGAGGTAGGTTCTTTACACAGAGAGTGCTGGGTGCGTGGAATGCACTGCCAGCGGTGGTAGTCGAAGCAGATGCATTAGGGACGTTTAAGCGACTCTTGGATAGGTACATGGATGATAGTAGAATGATGGGTAAGTAGGTAGTTTGATCGTAGAGTAGGTTAATGTTTCGGCACAACATCGTGGGCCGAAGGGCCTGTACTGTGCTGTACTGTTCTATGTTCTAAATGCTGCCAGACCTGCTGATTCGTTCCAGCATATCGTGTTTTTCTATCAGATTTCCAGCATCCGCAGTATTTTGCTTTTATTTTAGTGTTAATTCACTGCCACTTCTCTTCCAGGAATGCCGACCTTGAAGAAGTTCTGCTCGTCTCTCCGACGGGATTTCCGTTTGTCTCTTTTACCTTGTTAATCCACCCAGGATCACAGGTATATCCGAGAAATATAACGTTCCTCGGACTGCTACACTCGCCACATCCTGAGATCCACACTCAGTGCTAAACTTTAACACTGCGTCTCTTTTCACAGATGCTGCCAGACCTGCTGAATGGTTCCAGCATTTCTTGTTTTTATTACCCATATCTATCTTCCTTGTTACTTAGTCATAGAGTCACAGAGTTAAACAGCACAAATACAAGCCCTTCGGCCAATCGTGTCGAAGCTGGCCAAACAGCACTCAACTATTCTAATCCCATATTCCTGTACTTGGCCTGTAGCCTTGTATTTTATGGCGTTTCAAGTGCTCATCCAAGTACTTCTTAAATGTTCTGAGAGTTCCTGACTCCACCACCTCTTCAGGCATGGTGTTCCAGATTCGAACCACCCTCTGGGTGAATAACTGGTTAATGAAATCCCCCTAAATCTGTGCCCCCTGGTTCTTGAGCATATCAATGCCCCTCATAATCTGCACACCTCAATCATGCCCCCCCTCAGCCTTCTCTGTTCCAAGGAAAATAACCCCAGCCGATCCAGTCTCTCTTCATTGCTGAAATGCTTCAGACCAGGCAACATCCTGGTGAATCTCCTCTCCACCCTCTCCAGTCCAATCACATCCTTCCTATAGTGTGGTGACCCGAACTGTACAAAGTACTCCAGCTGTGGCGAACTCGCGCTTTATATAGCTCCATCATAACCTCCCTGCTCTTATCTTCTATGCCTCATTTAACAAAGGCAAGTATTCCATATGCCTTCCTAACCACCTTATTGTAAGGGGAGTAGATAGGCGGTTCTGTGGTCGAAAACGAGGCTCCCGAATGGTATGTTGCCTCCCAGGTGTACGGGTCAGGGATGTCTCAGATCGGCTGCAGAACATTCTAAAGGGGGAGGGTGAACAGCCAGTTGTCGTTGTGCACATAGGCACCAATTATATAGGTAAAAAACGGGATGAGGTACTGCAAGCAGAGTTTAGGGAGTTAGGAGCCAAGTTAAAAAGTAGGACCTCAGAGGTAGTAATCTCAGGATTGCTACCAGTGCCACGTGATAGTCAGAGTAAAAATGAAAGAATAGTCAGGATGAATGCGTGGCTTGAGAGATAGGGCAGGAAGGAGGGGTTCAGATTTTTGGGACATTGGGACCGGTTCTGGGGGAGGTGGGAGTATTACAAATTGGACGGTCTACACCTGGGCCGGACTGGAACCAATGTCCTTGGGGGTGCTTTTGCTAACGCTGTTGGGGAGGGTTTAAACTAATGTGGCAGGGGGATGGGAACCAATTGAGGAGGTTCAGTTGACAGTAAGGAGGTAGTAACAAAAGCCTGTAAGGAACTAGATAATGAAGACAGTGTGACTAAGGGGAAGAGCAGGCAGGGAGCAGATGATGAATGTAAAGGGACTGGTGGTCTGAGGTGCATTCGTTTTAATGCAAGAAGTGTAGTAGGTAAGGCAGATGAACTTAGGGCTTGGATTAGTACCTGGGAGTATGATGTTATTGCTATGACTGAGACTTGGTTGAGGGAAGGGCATGATTGGCAACTAACTATCCCACGATATCGATGCTTCAGGCGGGATAGAGAGGGAGGTAAAAGGGGTGGAGGAGTTGCTTTACTGGTCAAAGAGGATATCACAGCTGTGCTGAAGGAGGGCACTATGGAGGACTCGAGCAGTGAAGCAATATGGACAGAACTCAGAAATAGGAAGGGTGCGGTAACAATGTTGGGGCTGTACTGCAGGCCTCCCAACAGCGAGCGTCAGATAGAGGTACAAATATGTAAACAGATTATGGAAAGATGTAGGAGCAACAGGGTGGTGGTGATAGGAGATATTAATTTTCCCAACATTGACTGGGATTCACTTAGTGTTAGAGGTCTAGATGGAGCATAATTTGTAAGGAGCATCCAGGAGGGTTTTCTAGAGCAGTATGTAAATAGTCCAACTCGGGAAGGGGCTATACTGGACCTGGTGTTGGGGAATGAGCCCGGCCAGGTGTTTGAAGTTTCAGTAGGAGACTACTTTGGGAATAGTGATCACAATTCCGTAAGCTTTAAAATACTCATGGACAAAGACGAGAGTGGTCCTAAAGGAAGAGTGCTAAATTGGGGGAAGGCCAACTATACCAAAATTCGGCAGGAACTGGGGAATGTAGATTGGGAGCAGCTGTTTGAAGGTAAATCCACTTTTGATATGTGGGAGGCTTTTAAAGACAGGTTAATGAGCGTGCAGGAGAGACATGTTCCTGTGAAAATGAGGGATAGAAATGGCAAGATTAGGGAACCATGGATGACAAGTGAAATTGTGAGACTAGCTAAGAGGAAAAAGGAAGCATACATAAGGTCTAGGCGGCTGATGAAAGACGAAGCTTTGAAAGAATATCGGGAATGTAGGACCAATCTGAAATGATGAATTAAGAGCGCTAAAAGGGGTCATGAAATATCTTTAGCAAACAGGGTTAAAGAAAATCCCAAAGCCTTTTATTCATATATAAGGAGAAAGAGGGTAACTAGAGAAAGGATTGGCCCACCAAAGGACAAAGGAGGAATGTTATGCTTGCAGTCAGAGAAAATGGGTGAGATTCTAAACGAGTACTTTGCATTGGTATTCACCGAGGAGAGGGACATGACGGATGTTGAGGTTAGGAACAGATGTTTGATTACTCTAGGTCAAGTCGGCATAAGGAGGGAGGAATTGTTGGGTATTCTAAAGGGCATTAAGGTGGACAAGTCCCCAGGTCCGGATGGGATCTATCCCAGGTTACTGAGGGAAGCGAGAGAGGAAATAGCTGGTTCCTTAACAGATATCTTTGCAGCATCCTTAAACACAGGTGAGGTCCCGGAGGACTGGAGAATTGCTAATGTTGCCCCCTTGTTTAAGAAGGGTAGCAGGGATAATCCAGGTAATTGTAGACCGGTGAGCCTGACGTCAGTGGCAGGGAAGCTGCTGGAGAAGATACTGAGGGATAGGATCTATTCCCATTTGGAAGAAAATGGGCTTATCAGTGATAGGCAACATGGTTTTGTGTAGGGAAGGTCATGTCTTACCAACTTAATAGAATTCTTTGAGGAGGTGACAAAGTTGATTGATGAGGGAAGGGCTGTCAATGTCATATACATGGACTTCAGTAAGGCCTTTGATAAGGTTCCCCATGGCAGGCTGATGGAGAAAGTGAAGGCACATGGGGTCCAAGGGGTACTAGCTAGATGGATAAAGAACTGGCTGGGCAACAGGAGACAGAGAGTAGCAGTGGAAGGGAGTTTCTCAAAATGGAGACGTGTGACCAGTGGTGTTCCACAGGGATCCGTGCTGGGACCACTGTTGTTTGTGATATACATTAATTATTTGGAGGAAAGTAAAGGTGGACTGATTAGCAAGTTTGCAGACGACACTAAGATTGGTGGAGTAGCAGATAGTGAAGGGGACTGTCAGAGAATACAGCAGAATATAGATAGATTGGAGAGTTGGGCAGAGAAATGGCAGATGGAGTTCAATCAGGGCAAATGCGAGGTGATGCATTTCGGAAGATCCAATTCAAGAGTGAACTATACAGTAAATGGAAAAGTCCTGGGGAAAATTGATGTCCAGAGAGATTTGGGTGTTCAGGTCCACTGTTCCCTGAAGGTGGCAACGCAGGTAAATAGAGTGGTCAAGAAGGCATACGGCATGCTTTCCTTCATCGGACGGGGTATTGAGTACAAGAGTTGTCAGGTCATGTTACAGTTGTATCGGACTTTGGTTCGGCCACATTTGGAATACTGCGTGCAGTTCTGGTCGCCGCATTACCAAAAGGATGTGGATGCTTTGGAGAGGGTGCAGAGGAGGTTCACCAGGATGTTGCCTGGTATGGAGGGCGCTAGCTATGAAGAGACGTTGAGTAGATTAGGATTATTCTCATTAGAAAGACGGAGGTTGAGGGGGGACCTGATTGAGGTGTACAAAATCATGAGAGTTATAGACAGGGTGGATAGCAAGAAGCTTTTTCCCAGACTGGGGGATTCAATTACTAGAGGATACGAGTTCAACGTGAAAGGGGAAACGTTTAGGGGGGATATGAGTGGAAAGCTCTTTACGCAGAGGGTGGTGGGTGCCTGGAACGCGTTGCCAGCGGAGGTGGTAGATGCGGGTACGATGGCGTCTTTTGAGATGTATCTAGACAGATACATGAATGGGCAGGAAGAAAAGAGATACAGACCCTGAGAAAATAGGCGACATGTTTAGACAGAGGATCTGGATCGGCGCAGGCTTGGAGGGCCGAAGGGCCTGTTCCTGTGCTGCAATTTTCTTTGTTCTTTGTTCTTTGTTCTTTTTTATCTACCTGTGCGGCTGCCTTCAGTGATCTGTGGACAGGTACACCAAGGTCCTTCTGACTTTCTGTACTTCCTTGGGTCCTATCATCCATTGTGTATTCCCTTGCCTTGTTAGTTCTCCAAAATGCATTACCTCACTGTTTTTATGATTGCATTCAATTTGCCACTGCTCCGCGGATCTTACCAGCCCATCTATATCTCCCTGTAATCTAAGGATTTCCACTTCACGATTTACAACACCACCAATGTTCGTGTCATCTGCGAACTTACTGATCATATCTCCTATATTCATGTCTGAATCTTTAATGAACACTACAAACAGCAAGGGTCACAGCACGGATCCCTGTGGTACAGCACTGGTCATAGGCTTCAAATCGCAAAAGCAGCCCTTGACTATTACCCTCTGCCTGCTGCCACTAAGCCAATTTTGGATCCAATTTGCCAAATTGTCCTGCATCCCATGGGCTCTTTCTTTCTTAACCAATCTTCCATGCTTACCCTTCTCAAAAGCCTTACTGAAATCCTTGTATACTGCATCTTCTGCTTTACCCTCTGTTGAAGAAAATCCAGATTGTGCCCAATTGTTGAACAAATTCTCCGGACTCAGACGTTGAGAATCAAACCCTTTATTGCATGATATCATGGGGGAGCACACCTTACCTAAATGCGGTCCAGAGCTACTCCCAAAGAGCTACAGATCGCCGTGGACTTATATAGTATAAAACAAGGCAGAGCTAACAGTTTCACAATTAGATAAGCACCCACAAGGCTGCCTACGTAACGGTGCACCATACAGGGTCCGAGGTCAGCGAAACATCAGTTTCAACAATAACAAGCTAGTTCCTTAATTCAATGCCCACTCCAGACACCATATCTGGCCGTAATGTCTGATTGTGGTTAGCTGCTCTGTCTACAATTTATGACCGTTGGTTGTGGTTAGATTAGCGACAAGCTGTGTCCTGCTTTTCTGCTTCTACAAAGTTATGTAATAATTAGCAAAGCTCAGAAAATTTCTCCAACAATCCCTCCTTTTATCATACCATGATAACACAATATAATCGTATGTGGAGGGGAGAGGTATTTAAAGTAGTCATTGCAGCATTATATCTTTCCTACCATCGCGCTGTAGCAGCCGCAAGGCCAAGCTAGCAATACATGATTGATTAATCTCAGCTTAAATGTCCCCATAAACTCTGTTCTTAAAATTCTAAAATTCTGTTCTCACAGTCCCCGCTTGACTCTTCTACAACCCTTTTAAGAATCCTTACCTTGATCCCACCTCGGTGCCTTTAATGGTCTCTCTTTGTCTCGCAACAGCCTTCAACACTCGGAGGGGTCGCACTCAATACGTCGCCTGCTTATATCACAAGGGGGCAGCGGGAACTCTGTAAAGGCATAAGTTTTGCAGGGGCTTCAATCACTTGTTTACAACATAAAAGGTGGTACACTTGTACATTTACCATGTCATTTAAACATCATTGTTACATAATCGATTGTACAAACATAATACAATTTCATAAAGTACATTGATCATTCATTTGCTCACTTTAAGTACATATGAGAAGGTTATCCAATTACCCTCTAATGGCATAACTAAATGTCCCTCCTTTTACAGAGCAAGCTCGAACACTAATTGCTTTTCGGGTAGCTGTCCAACCTGTGTTCATACATCCTCTTGCATTGCCTAATCAATTTCTTAAGTTGCCAAATTAAGTCTGTCACATATGACGCCATGATACCCAAAACCACTGTCAGGACACGGGAGATAATTCTAAACCAGGTGTGTATCTGCACGTTTGACCCCCAGTTCCATAAGTCCTCCTGCCAGGTAGAATAATTTATCTTGTCAATCTCATCTTGTAGCATCTTCGACTGTTGTTCCAGCTTGCAATGGCTTCCAGCTGCTGTCTCTCTTTACCCAAGCGTGTGAGCAATGGCTGAATAGTATATTCATATCCTCGGAGATAATTTGTCAACTCCTCCTTAATACTTTCTGTCACAGTTATCGTTTCTGTCTTTTGCTCATGGATCTGTACCAGCTCCATTTTCCCTACTCGGGTTGGTATTTGTGGGTTGAACCAAAATGTACTGTTGCTCACCGGACAAGTCCGTTTATGTCCATACTGGTACTCCTTCGCTGTGGTGGTTAAGCAATATCTCCCCTTTCCCATATAGGCCACATGGGTTAGTCCTGACAATGCTTTCCTAGTCTCCATGGTGCAATTTACAGTGGTATTAAATCCGCATTTTTGATTCTGCCGTTTTATATACAGGACGAGGACATCTGATCACCTGGTTTTCCAGACTACACTCAGACAATGGACAATGTTGGTCCAATTACCTCTTTTCCAATTTCCATAACATAGGGTAAAATATCATTGTATTTTATGTAATCTTTTCCCCTTATCACTTCTATATTTTCTACTTCATGTAATTGTATCGCTAACTTATCTCTCAGAATTACAGGTATTCCCAACACTACTCCAATACTCATAGATCCTGTATTTACACATTCCTGACCTTTCCATACCTTAAGTTTTCTGAGTTGGCACCTGATAATTTTATCATTTGTGTGACTAGCTAAGTCCTCCAACTGGGTGTAATTGATCCAAACTGGTACCTGTCCTGCATCAATTTGCCTCCAATTTTCCTTCGTTTGTTCTAACATCCACGGACCATATGTACTACAAACACTTTCATTATTTGAAATGTCATGGACCTCCTTTACCTTTTCTATGATATCATTAATAGTATGAGCATGACCTTCCCGTACTCTCACCAGTCCTGTCACTGTTTTTGACAGATCCTGTCCTACTTTAGCTACACCACTTCTGTGCCTTTTGTTCCTTTTTTAAAAACAATATCCTTTACTAGCTGACTGAGAGTTCTAACCTTCTGGTCCACATTTTCCAAATCTATAGTATTGACAATTGAAGTTCCCGTATTAAAGACTGTGGCTGCGTCATTCACTAAACTGCGTTTATGTCTCTTTCCCTTTATTATTTTCGCATTACCAAATTCCTGTCTCAACAATTGTTACAGTAATACCTTGTACAACTCTCGGGTATTCTCAGGGCACCAGTCAGGTAGCTGGATATCTGAGAAAATCAATATTACCGGTACCAACTCAAGCGTTATATTATCATATACAATTTTATTAGGTTTTATTATCACATGTCTATTTTCTAGTCCTGTAGTCAAGACCGGGCAAGGGAGACCAGTCACTTGTGGCTGTTGGGTCGTAACCTTACTCGTCGGTAATGCGGATGTGGGGTTAACCGTGGGGGTTGGTGCTTATTGTCTGTTTAATCTCATAACCAGAAATAGGAACAGTCCTTTTTTTTAGAGCTTTAATATCTTGTGCTAGGGGAGTTCGAGGATTGTCTGCACACACTTTTGCTCTGTCTCATGCTTTCCCTGTGTTATTATTATTCCCAAATAAGAAACGTTTTCCTTCATTATCGGTGCAATTTTCAGCTTAACTTTCACTCTAACCTTCTGAAGAAAGGTGGAATATCGATGGATTATTATAAAATCCCTGGGAGAGACACGTCCAGATGTACTGTTGTCCCTTGAACGTAAATGCAAATTTATTTTGACACTCTTGTGCCAACTGTATGGACCAGAACCCATTGCTAATGTCCAACACAGTAAACCACAGATTTGTTATTTTCTAAAACTTTGATTGTCCTCTTAAATATCAGATAAATTTCCCTTTTAGTGCTTTAAATAACCACTCATATCAATTAAATTTTGTTATTGATTTCAATTTCTTATGCCCAGACTTGGTTGTACTTTTTGTACGTTAAGGACAGAAATGCTTGCAACTATCTTTTCTTCTCAAGCATTTTGTCTCATTGATAAAGATGCTATGATATTTGATGTCTGCAATTAAGTTTTAAATTCTCAAAACTGCTGGATCTCTTGTTGTGGCATCAGTTTTCATGTGGCCTTGGAACCTGCCGTCACCTGCTAAAAAAGAATCCATTGTGGCTCTGCCCCTGAGCCCAATGGGTTAATTTGTCCAATTCTATCTGTCAACTTAGAAATGTAAAATTTGGCAACGTCCAATATGTATAAATTTGACTCTCAGCAATGCAAAAAGCTGCAGGGAGTTAAGTTCTTTGTTTGTCTCCAAGGGGGCAGAGCAAAACAATCTCAGCTACGTCACTTTACAAAACCTTTCTTTTCTGATCGAAAAGAACTATCTATTGTAAACCTTTTCAATCCTTTTGGTATCCTTAGGGTTTAAAAACAACAAAATCATGTGTAACATATTTCAACTTCAAAGGAAAGCATCTCCATCAGGAAAGACAGCATTTTAGATTAAACTCCAATTGTTTCCAAACTTTTTGTATCTCTTGTCAGAGATTCCTAATCCAAGGAATTTTACGACAAAGATGATTCCAATTCCAATTCATTGCAATAATATTTAAAAATCAAAACTGCCGATGTTATATGAGTGAGTCCTCTGTCCAGAACTTAAGACTCCTCCAAAACTCGACATGCTAAACTTGAAAGTTCATTGTGGTTGCAAATGACATTTCCAGTTCTTCAACTTAAACAGGTCAATTAACCTTAACAGTATTAATTCAATTCATACTTATTAACTTATAATACTTATTAACTACACACAGAACAGAATAGCACGTGCTTATTTTAAAAGATAGGTAAATTACATCATTTTCTTGCTCTTTCTTCAGGCGCCTTTTCAAATGACTGTAATAAAACCAAAAACTAAAGAAAAAGTTATTTAACATTCTTACAACAAAAGACTTAACACTAGGTCCTTACACAAACTTTAATCTTTTTAAACAGACAGAATCTTTCCTATATCTCCTTTTCTATCCTTTCTTTCCCTTAAAACAGTATAACAGTCAGTGAAACATGTTTTCAAATTTAGACTGTAAAATAAAACAATAGCAGAGCTTCCAATTAAATCAATGTTCCAAACCCCAAATTAGATTTCTGCCAGACATCTTCAGACCTTCAAGGCTGCAGCTTATCCCTCAGAAAATTGTTCATTGCCTTTTTACAGTTGCAAAACCAACTAAAAATAAAACTTTAACTTAAAATATAATTCAATTTTATATCCCATTCCTGGGTGCACAATCTTAAATCGAAATGAACACACTCAACAATCACTTTTCACACTCATTCAATTCCAAACAACTTAATAGACTCATGCTTTTAACATTAAAGCCAGACAACAAAGAGTTAACGACAGTCAGTTCTGCAGAATACAAGCTGTTCTTCCCAGTTATTCAATTCATTCGCGGAAGCTTCCGACATTCTCACATTCGAATCAAAGACACAGTTACTTGTTTTTACTCTCACACATTCCTATCTTTAAAACACATATTTACCGTGGCGCTTCTGCGTCTCCTTCGAGGGGGCAAACGGACGTGGGTCGCCTTTCTCCAGAGGACATGGTTTACTTGTCCCTGGGGGCAACCCTTCCTTCTTGGAAGCCGTTGAGTCCACTCTTACTTCTACTTTCTCAAAACCTTCTAAATTTACGAGTTCTTTTATATGAATCAAGTAGCATTAAAACACAGGAAAACAAACAAGACACAACAAACAAATAGACACAAGGATACGAACAGGCGCAGTTAATGTTAAATTCTCAAGGTCAGCTAACTGGCACACCCCTCTCTCTCAGGCGAACGCTCTTTCGTTCTCCCTCCGTCCCACAGCCTCTCTCTCTGGGGCCAGATTCCGGCTCGTGTACTCAGGAGCAACGATCATGTGCCTGTCGGGTCAATTTGGCAGTTTAGTTACAGCCCCAGTCGTTCACCGTCCCAGACGGTTGTCCTAACTCCTTCTGTCCCACAGCCTCTTTACTCCACCCGGTGGAGGAACAGCTCGTGCAAACTCAAATTAGGATCACCAAATTCCCGGAATTTGGTACTACTACTACACCGAATTCGCCACATTTTACTGGATTTTCCACTTACCTCCTTTTCAACTTCCCTTCGCTGAATTTTAGATCTTTTCTGATCAGGTTTCAGCCAATTCTTCCTTGACCCCTTTGTTCCCTTCGCCCACTTAATTCCTAGCCTTCACGTGGGACGCAGTTGTCCTCTTAATTCCGGCTCAGGCTGGGTGATTGGGATATCAGGGTCGCAGAAAAGTTGACTTACCCCTGATCCTGTCAATTATTTCTTCAATAGGTTCTTTTGGATCCCGTGAAGTCAGGGATCCTGCCGACTACGCCAAACTGTTGAAGAAAATCCTGATTGTGCCCAATTGTTGAACAAATTCTCCGGACTCAGACGTTGAGAATCAAACCCTTTATTGCATGATATCATGGGGGGGCACACCTTACCTAAATGCGGTCCAGAGCTACTCCCAAAGAGCTACAGATCGCCGTGGACTTATATAGTATAAACAAAGGCAGAGCTAACAGTTTCACAATTAGATAAGCACACACAAGACTGCCTACGTAACGGTGCACCATGCAGGGTCCGAGGTCAGCGAAACATCAGTTTCAACAATAACAAGCTAGTTCCTTAATTCAATGCCCACTCCAGACACCATATCTGGCCGTAATGTCTGATTGTGGTTAGCTGCTCTGTCTACAATTTATGACCGTTGGTTGTGGTTAGATTAGCGACAAGCTGTGTCCTGCTTTTCTGCTTCTACAAAGTTATGTAATAATTCGCAAAGCTCAGAAAATTTCTCCAACACCCTCATCGACACATCTTGTGACCTCCTCGAAAAATTCAGTCAATTCAGTTAGACACGATCACCCCCTGACAAAGCCATGCTGACTATCCCTGATTAATCCCTGCCCATCCAAGTGGAGATTAATACTGCCCCTCAGAATTTTTCCAATATTTTCCCAACCACTAATGTTAGACTTACCGGCCTGTAATTACCTGTTTTTCCCTACTACCCTTCTTGAATAATGGTACCACATTCGCTGTTTTCCAGCGCTCTGGTACCTGTCCCGTGGCCAGAGAGGATTTAAAATTTAAAACTCCCTGCTATTTCCTCCCTTGCTTCACCTAACAGCCTGGGATACATGTCATCTGGTCCTGAGGATTTATCTACTTTTAAGCCCGCTAAAAAAACTAATATTCCCTCCCTTTCAACGCTCATATGTTCAAGTATATCCCCCTCCCTGATCTCTACACCTACATCATCCTTCTCCATAGTGAAGACAGATGAAAAGTAATCATTTAAAACCTCACCTATGTCCTCTGACTCCACACACAGATTGCCACCTTGGTCCCTAATGGGCCCTACTCTTTCCCTGCCTTTCCTCTTACCCTGAATATATTTATTAAACGCCTTGGGATTTTCCTTTATCTTGCCAACCAGTGTTTTTTCATGTCCCCTCTTCGCTCTCCTAATTACTTTTGTAAGTACCACTCTGCACTTTCTATACTCCTCTGGTGCCTCCGCTGTTTTCAGCGCTTGGTATCTGCCATAAGCCTCCTTTTTTTCCTGATCCTATTCTCTATATCCCTTGACATCCAGGGTTCCCTGGACATGTTGGACCTACCCTTCACCTTAATGGGTACATGTTGGCTCTGAAGTCCCACAAATTCCTCTTTGAATGACTCCCACTGGTCTGGCGTAGACCTTCCTACAAGTAGCTGCTCTCAGTCCACTTTGGCCAGAATCTGTCTTAGTATATTGAAATCGGGTTTCCCCCAATTCAGTACCTTTATTTCTGGTCCATCTTTGTCCTTTTCCATAACTACCTTAAATCTTACAGAGTTATCGTCACTATCCCTGAAATGCTACCCCACTGACACTTCTATCACTTGACCTGCTTCATTACCAAGGATTAGGTCCAGTACTGCCCCTTTTTTTTAAAGAACATTACAGCGCAGTACAGGCCCTTCGGCCCTCGATGTTGCGCCGACCTGTGAAACCATCTGACCTACACTATTCCATTTTCATCCATATGTCTATCCAATGACCACTTAAATGCCCTTAAAGTTGGCGACTCTACTACTGTTGCAGGCAGGGCGTTCCACGCCCCTACTACTCTCTGAGTAAAGAAACTACCTCTGACATCTGTCCAATATCTATCACCCCTCAACTTAAAGCTATGTCCCCTCGTGTTTGCCATCAGCATCCGAGGAAAAAGACTCTCACTATTCACCCTATCTAACCCTCTGATTATCTTATATGTCTCTATTAAGTCACCTCTCCTCCTCCTTCTCTCCAATGAAAACAACCTCAAGTCCCTCAGCTTTTCCTCGTAAGACCTTCCCTCCATACCAGGCAACATCCTAGTAAATCTCCTCTGCAACATTCTCTTGTAGGACTTTCTACATCCTGGGTCAAAAAGCTCTCTTGTATGCATTTTAAGAATTCTGCCCCTTTAAGCCGTTTGCACTAAGACTACCCCAGTTAATATTGGTGAAGTTGAAGTTCCCTACTATTATTACCCTATTATTTTTACACCTCTCTGAGATTTGCCGACATACCTGCTCCTCTATCTCATCCTGACTGTTTGTAGGCCTGTAGTACACATGCATCCAGATGATTGCCACTTTTTGTTTTTAAGTTCTACCCAAATGGCCTCATTTGAGTAACATTCTAAGATTTATTTATTTTAAATTAATTTATTAATCAGTGCTAAAAATGTCAGTTAGAGGGGTAAAGTGCTTCACCTGTGAGATGTGGGAGGTCCGTGATGCTCCCAGTGTTTCGGACGACTACATCTGCAGGAAGTGTACCCAGTTTCAGCTCCTCACAGACCGCATGGATCAGTTGGAGCAGCAACTGGATGCACTTACGAGCATTCAGGTGGCAGAAAGCGTCATAGACAGGAGTTTTAGAGAAGTGGTTACATCCAAGGTACAGGAGGATAGATGGGTGACCGCTAGAAGGGGCAGGCAGTCAGTGCAGGAATCCCCTATGGCTATCCCCCTCTATAACAAGTATACCGTTTGGGACACTGTTGGTGGGGGGAATGAACGTTGAGGGGAAAACAACTGCAGCAGCCAGAGCAGTGGCACCAGGGCTGGCACTGTTGTTCAGCAGGGAGGGACAAAGCCAAGAAGAGCAATAATTATAGGGAACTCTATAATCAGGGGCACAGATAGGCGCTTCTGTGGATGTGAAAGAAACTCCAGGATGGTAGGTTGCATCCTTGGTGACAGGAGCAAGGATGTCTCTGAACGGACAGGGGGCATCCTGAAGGGGGCGGTTGTACAGTCAGAGGTTGTGGTACACATCGGTACCAATGACACAGGCAGGAAGAGTGACTAGGTCCTGCAGGGGGAGTTTAGGGAGTTAGGTAGAACGTTAAAAGACAGGACTTCTCGTGTTGTAATCTCTGGATTACTCCCTGTTCCACGTGGCAGTGAGGCTAGAAAAAGAAAGATGGTGCAGCTAAACACGTGGCTGAACTGCTGGTGTAGAAGGGAGGGTTCAGATATCTGGACCATTGGGATATTTTCAGGGACTGGTGGGACCTGTACAAGAAGGACGGGCTGCATCTAAACTGGAGGGGCACAAATATCCCGGCTGGAGGTTCGCTAGTGTCAGTCGGGAGGGTTTAAACTAGTGTGGCAGAGGGGTGGGAACCAGAGCAGTCGGACAACAGGTGAAATAATTGAGGGCGATCGAGTAAATAAGGCCAGTAAGACCAAGAGGAAGAGCAGGCAGGGTGATGTTGCGGAGCACAGCAGGACTGGTGGTCTGAAGTGCATTTGTTTCAATGCGAGAAGTATAACAGGTAAGGCAGATGAACTCAGAGCTTGGATTAGTACTTGGAACTCTGATGTTGCTGCTATTGCAGAGACTTGGTTGAGGGAAGGACAGGATTGGCAGCTAAATGTTCCGGGATTGAGAAGCTTCAGCTGGGATAGAGGGGGATGTAAAAGGGGTTGTGGAATTGCATTACTGGTGAAAGAGAATATCACAGCTGTACTGCGGGAGGACACCTCGGAGGAGTCATGCAGTGAGGCAATATGGGTGGAGCTCAGGAATAGGAAAATGCAGTCACGATGTTGAGGGTTTACTGCAGGCCTCCCAACAGCCAGTGGGAAGTAAAGGAGCAGATATGTAGACAGATTTTGGAAAGATGTAAAAGTAACAGGGTAGTTGTGGTGGGTGATTTTAACTTCCCCTAGATTGACTGGGACTCAGTTAGTGCTAGGGGCTTGGATGAGGCAGGATTAGTAAGGAGGATCCAGGAGGGCTTCTTGAAACAATATGTAGATAGTCCAACTGGGGATGGGGCTGTACTGGACCTGATATTGGGGAATGAGCCCGGCCTAGTGGTCAAACACTCAGTAGGGGAGAATTTCGGGAGCAGTGACCATAATTCCATAAGTTTTAAGGTCCTTGTGGATCAGGATAAGAGTAGATCTCGGGAGAAGATGCTAAATTGGGGGAAGGCTAATGATAACAACATTAGGCAGGAACTGAAGAATTTAGATTGGGGGTGGCTGTTTGAGGGTAAATCAACATCTGACATGTGGGAGTCTTTCAAACGTCAGTTGATTGGAATCCAGTACTGGCATGTTCCTGTGAGGAAGAAGGATAATTTTGGAAAGTTTCAGGAAGCTTGGATTACGAGGGATATTGTGACCTTCGTTAAAAAGAAAAAGGAAGCATTGGTAAGGGCTAGAAAGCTGGCAACAGACGGAGCCCTTGAGGAATATAAAGAAAGTAGCACGGAACTTAAGAAAGGAGCCAGGAGGGCGAAAAGAGGTCATGAAAAGCCATCGGCAAACAGGATTAAGGAGAATCCCAAGGCGCCTTAGACGGATATAAAGTGCAAGAGGGTAACTAGGGAAAGGGTTGGCCCACTCAAGGACAGAGAAGGGAATCTATGTGTGGAGCCAGCGGAAATGGGCGAGGTACTAAATGAGCACTTTGCATCAGTATTCACCAAAGAGAAGGACTTGGTGGAAGATGAGCCGAGGGAAGAGAGTGTAGATAGTCTCAGTCATCACATATCAAAAAGGAGGATGTGCTGGGTGTCTTGCAAAGCATTAAGGTAGATAAGTCCCCAGGGCCTGATGGGATCTACCCCAGAATACTGAGGGAGGCTAGGGAAGAAATTGCTGGGACCTTGACAGAAATCTTTACATCCTCATTGGCTACAGGTGAGGTCCCAGAGGACTGGAGAATAGCCAATGTTGTTCCTTTGGTTAAGAAGGTTAGCAAGGATAATTTAAGAAATTATAGGCTGGGGGGACTTCCGTCAGTGGCAGGGAAATTATTGGAGAGCATTCTTCGGGACAGGATTTACTCTCATTAGGAAACAAACGAACTTACTAGCAAGAGGCAGCATGGTTTTGTGAAGGGGAGGTAGTGTCTCACGAATTTGATTGAGTTTTTTGAGGAAGTGACGAAGATGATTGATGAAGGAAGGGCAGTGGATGTTATTTATATGGACTTTAGTAAAGCCTTTGACGACAAGGTCCAGCATGGCAGACTGGTACAAAAGGTGAAGTCACATGGGATCAGAGGTGAGCTGGCAAGATCAATACAGAACTGACTCAGTCAGAGAAGACAGAGTGCAGCAGTGGAAGGGTGCTTTTCTGAATGGAGGGATGTGACTACTTGCGTTCCACAGGGAACTGTGCTGAATGTTTTGCTCTTTGTAGTATATATAAATGATTTGGAGGAAAATGTTGCTAGTCTGATTAGTAAGTTTGTGGATGACACAAAGCTTGGTGCAGTTGTGGATAGTGATGAGGATAGTCAAAGGATGCAGCAGGATATAGATCGATTGGAGACTTGGGCAGAGAAATGGCAGATGGAGTTTAATCTTGGCAAATGTGAGGTAATGCATTTTGGAAGGTCTAATGCAGGTGGGAAGTATACAATAAATGGCAGCACCCTTAGGAGTATGGACAGGCTGAGGGATCTGGGCGCACAGTTCCACAGGTCACTGAAAGTGGCAATGCAGGTGGATAAGGTAGTCAAGAAGGCATACGCCATGCTTGCCTTCATCGGTCGGGGCATAGAGTATAAATATTGACAAGTCATGCTGCAGCTGTACAGAACTTATTGAGGCCACTCTTGGAATATTGCGTGCAATTCTGGTCGCCACACTACCAGAAGGACATGGAGGCTTTGGAGAGGGTACAGAAGAGTTTTACCAGGATGTTGCCTGGTCTGGAGGGCATTAGCTATGAGGAGAGGTTGAATAAACTCGGATTGTTTTCACTGGAACGACAGAGGTGGAGCGGCGACATGACAGAAGTTTACAAAGCTATGAGCGGCATGGACAGAGTGGATAGTCAGAAGCTTTGTCCCAGGGTGGAAGTGTCAGTTACTCGGGGACATAGGTTTAAGGTGAGAGGGGCAAAGTTTAGAGGTGATGTGCGAGGCAAGTTCTTTACTCAGAGGGTGGTGAGTGCCTGGAACCTGCTGCCGGGGGAGGTGGTGGAAGCACGTAGGATAGCGACGTTTAAGAGGCATCTTGACAAATACATGACTAGGATGGGAATAAAGGGATACGTTCCCCGGAAGTGCAGAAGGTTTAATTTTGGCAGGCATCAAGATCAGCGCAAGCTTGAATGGCCGAATGGCCTGTTCCTGTGCTGTACTGTTCTTTGTTCTTTGAGTGACCACCGCAAGTCCTTGTGGAGACGAAGTCCCGCCTTCACATTGAGGATACCGTCCATCGTGTTGTGTGGCACTATCACCGTGCTAAATGGGATAGATTTCGAACCTATATAGCAATGCAAAACTGAGCATCCATGAGGCGCTGTGGGCCATCAGCAGCAGCAGAATTGTACTCATCCACAATCTGTAACCTCATGGCCCGGCATATCCCCCACTCTAGCATTTCCATCAAGCCAGCAGACCAATCCTGGTTCAATGAAGAGTGCAAGAGGGCATGCCAGGAGCAGCACCAGGCATACCTCAAAATGAGGTGTCAACCTGGTGAAGCTGCAACCCAGGACTACTTGCATGCCAAACTGCTTAACAGCATGCGATAGAAAGAGCTAAGCGATCCCATAAGCAACGGATCAGATCTAAGCTCTGCAGTCCTGCCACATACAGTCGAGAATTGTGGTGGACAATTAAACAACTAACTGGAGGAGGTGGCTTCACAAATATCCCCATCCTCAATGATGTGGGAGCCCAGCGCATCAGTGCGAAAGATAAGGCTGAAGCATTTTCAACAATCTTCAGCCAGATGTGCCGAGTGGATGATCCATCTCAGCCTCCGCCTGAAGTCCCCAGCATCACAGATGCCAGACTTCAGCCAATTCGATTCACTCCACGTGATATCAAGAAACGACTGAAGGCACTGGACACTGCAAGAGCTGTGGGCCTTGACAATATTCCGGCAATAGTACTGAAGACCTGTGCTCCAGAACTTGCCGGACCCCTAGCCAAGCTGTTCCAGTGCAGCTCCAACACTGGCATCTACCCTGCAATGTGCAAAATTGCCCAGGTCTGTCCTGTACACCAAAAGGAGGACAAGTCCAACCCGGCCAATTACCGCCCCATCAGCCTACTCTCAATCATCAGTAAAGTGTTGGAAGATGTCATCAACAGAGCCGTCAGGCGACATTTGCTTAGCAATAACCTGCTCAGTGACGCTCAGTTTGGATTCCGCCAGGGCCACTCAACTCCTGATCTCATCACAGCCTTGGTTCAAACATGGAGAAAAGAGCTGAACTCAAGAGGTCCGGTGAGATTGACTGCCCTTGACATCAAGGCAGCATTTGACCGAGTACGCCATCAAGGAGCCCTAGCAAAACAGAGGTCAATGGGAATCAGGGGGAAAACCCTCCGCTGGCTGGAGTGATACCGAGCGCAAAGTAAGATGGCTGTGGTTGTTGGAGGTCAAGCTCCAGGTCATCACTGCAGGAGTTCCTCAGGGTAGTGTCCTAGGCCCAACTATCTTTGGCTGCTTCATCAATGACCTTCCTTCAATCATCAGGTCAGAAGTGGGGATGTTCGCTGATGATTGCACAATGTTCAGCACCATTCGTGACTCCTCAGATACTGAAGCAGTCCGTGCAGAAATGCAGCAAGACCTGGACAATATCCAGGCTTGGGCTGATAAGTGACAAGTTACATAGACACCACACAAGTGCCAGGCAATGGCCATCTCAAACAAGAGAAAATCCAACCATCGCCCCTTGACATTCAACGGCATTACCATCGCTGAATCCCCCACTATCAACATCCTATGGGCTACCATTGACCAGAAACTGAACTGGACCAGCCATATAAATACCTTGGCTACAAGAGCAGGTCAGATGCTGGGAATCCTGAGGTGAGTAACTCACCTCCTGACTCCCCATAGCCTGTCTACCATTTGCAAAGTATAAGTCAGGAGTGTGATGGAATGCTCTCCACTTGCCTGGATGGGTGCAACTTCAACAACATTCAAGAAGCTCGACACCATCCAGGACAAAGCAGCCCACTTGATTGACACACCATCTACAAACATTCACTCCCTTAACCACCGACCCACAGTGGCAGCATTGTGTACCATCTACAAGATGCACTGCAGCAATGCACCAAGGCTCCTTAGACAGCACCTTCCAAACCCGCGACCACTTCCAACTAGAAGGACAAGAGCAACAAATACATGGGAACACCACCACCTGAAAGTTACCCTCCAAGTCACACACCATCCTGACTTGGAACGATATCACAGTTCCTTCACTGTCGCTTGGTCAAAATCCTAGAACTCCCTTCCTAACAGAACTGTGGATGTACCTACCCCAAATGGACTGCAGCGATTCAAGAAGGCAGCTCACCACCACCTTCTGAAGGGCAATTAGGGATGGTCAATAAATGCTGGCATAGCTAGTGACGCCCACATCCCTTGAATGAATATAAAAAAACAATCCTTAATTAACCTGCACCTTTCGAAGTGACAGTTTATCCTGTCGCGCAGAATAGATTCCAATAATTTGCGCACTACTGAGGTTAGACTGACTGGCCTGTAATTATTTGGTCTATCCTTCGCTGCCTTTTTAAACAGAGATGCAACAACAAAGGGGGTGATGAGCCATGATTACATTGAATGTCGGGGCAGTTTCAATCGGATGAACAGTCTACTCCTACTCCTATGTTCCTAAGTGAAGCCTCTGGACCTGAATGAATCAGGACCTATCACTTCTTCGTAAACATCTCCCCAAATTAAAAGCAATGTCTTTTGTGTGATTATCCACAGACTAGTGCTTTACATTAAGAATTATTTACAAGCCAAATCCAGGAAGCTTCTGGTGACTTATTTTTTTAAAAACCCACAAAGTTCAGCATCTCTTCAAGATTCATAATGAATCAATGTTAATAATTCAAATGTAAGTCCTTGAAACATATTTCACACCAAAAAATGGATGTACTCTTGTAACACACCCAGTGCAGCATATCCAGGCATCACGATCTATGGCCTGCCCTTTCCACTGCTGATGGTCGGTGTAGCACACACACTTGTTCAGGGTATCCTTGAAACATTTACATGAGGCTCCTCTGTTCCGTTTACCAGTGGTCAGTTATCCGTGCAACACGATCTTGGTCAGGCAACTGTTGACCGTCTGGGCAATGTGACCCACCCAACGTAGTGGTTTTGCCGGAGAATGGCCTCAATGCTGGTGATGTTTGCTATTTCCAGGACTTCAATGCATGTGATCTGGTCCTGCCAGTGTGTCTTGATGATGCAGAGCCAGCGCTGATGGAAGCGCTCTAGAAGGCGTACATGATGGCCATCTGGGACCCATGACTCGCCATCATACCGAAGGGTGATGAGGACTACAGCTTTGTACACTTTGAGTTTAGTTTGTACATTTCAGTACATCACTGGATATACAGTTGCAAATCGTTCTCACTGTTCAGTCAAACTAATAGCTTTGCTCAGAGTGATGTATAATTTCCTGTTTATTTCTGTTCCTCACAGTTAATTTGGTGACAATTGTGGTCCTGTCTCGGAAAAAGTGTGGTCTCTCCAAATGTGTCACTCAATACCTGGTGGCCATGGCAGCGGCAGATCTACTGGTCATCATCCTTGACCTGATGCTGAGGCAGATTCCAATTGTCTTTCGGGAACAGCTTCTTTTCATGTGGAACCTCCGTGTATGTAATATTCACGCCGTCCTGCTTTATGCAGCCACAGACTGTTCTGTCTGGTTCACCGTCACTTTCACCTTTGATCGATTTGTGGTCATTTGTTGCCAGAAGCTGAAAAGTAAATATTGCAACGAGAAAACGGCGCCTGTGGTTCTGGGAACAGTGACTGTGCTGAGCTGTTTAAAGAATATTTTCTGGTACTTTATGTTCAGGAATGAATATATGATGCTGATCCTTCCATGGTTTTGTTTTGTAACACAAGAGGTTGCACAATCCCGGATGTGGGCGATAATTGAGACACTTCACCACATTCTAACCCCATGTGTTCCATTTGTCCTCGTTCTACTGCTCAATTCTTTAACTGTCAAATGCATTTTAGTGACCAGTAGAGCCCGCTGGAGACTTCGGAGCCACAACAATGGGTACAGTCCCAGAGACCCAGAGATGGAGAGCCGAAGGAAGTCTATCATTTTATTGTTTGCCATCTCGGGGAATTTCATACTGTTGTGGGCAATGTTTATGGTGTATTCTATATGGATCCGAATGTGGAGTATGGGAGATCAGTCTGTATATATACCTTTTTATGTACAACAAATGGGAGTCATGCTTCAGCTCCTGAGTTGCTGCACAAACACTTGTATTTATGCAGTGGCGCAGACTAAGTTTCGGGAGCAGTTGAAGAATGTGGTGAAATATGCCTTTGCTGTAATTGTTAGATTCATGAAATAATGTGAAAAACTGAAGCATTTCGAGCATCAGAAATCTAGCCCACCTCATTTTATGCTCAGCCAATGCTCCATCACTAGCTTAGCGATATCGTAAATTGCTGCTGTGAATTCGGAATCTGTCGTCTGTCGTCAGCATAAAATGACCAAAGAAAAATCACTTAAACTGATCGTATCAAATATCACTTAAAATGGTCACAATAAATATTATTTAAACAGGTTGCAGCAAATATTACTTGAAATGATCACAGAAAATAGCACTCAAAGTTTTCACAGCAAATATCCCGTAAAGTACTCACAAATATCCTTTCAATGGATAAAGCAAACATCACTTAAAACTGCCATTGCGAATATCACTGAAATGATAAAAACGAAAAACACTAAATGGACGCAGGAAATATCACATTGATTCGCCACAGAAAATGTAATTTTAAATGGTCACAGGAAATATCGCTTAAAATATTCAAAGCAAATATCACAAGCACTGAACACAACGGTCAAAACAAATATCAATTAAAATTTTCCAAACAAATGTCAATCAAAATTGTCGCAGCAAATATCACTTAAAATGTGCAGAGCAAATATTGTTTGAAATGATTGCAATAACTATCTCGTTTAATGGTCACAAATATTCATTAAACAGGAGACGGTAAATGCCCTGAAGAAAAGTCACAGCAACTATTATTTAAAATGGTCAAATATCACTTACAATGGTCACAGCAAATGTTGCACAAAATGATCACAAATATCCCTTAAAATGAACAGAGAATAGATCACTTAAAATGGTCAAAATGAATAACACTTAACTGGGCATAACAAATATCGCATGGAGTAGCCATAGGAAATATCACTTAAAATGTTTACAGCAAATATCACTTACGATGAACACAACATATATCAATCAAAATGGTCACACAAAATATCTCTGGAAATGTTCAAAGCAAATATCATTTAAACAAGTAACCGTAAATATCACAAAAAAGTGACAACAATTATCTCTAAAAATGCGAACTAAACACAGCAAATAACACTTACAATGAAAACAACTTATATCAATTAAAATGGTCACAGAAAATATCTCTTAAAATGCTACGTTCAATAATTGTTTTTAGCGATTATCATTTAAGTGATTTTAGCAATGGCAGCTTTAAGTAAAGTTTGCTTTGTGCATTTAAAGGATATTTGTGGCCATTTTATGGATATTTGCTGCGGCAAATTTGAACAAATAACAAAGAACAGTACAGCACAGGAATGGGCCATTCGGCCCTCCAAGCCTGCGCCGATCTTAATGCCTGCCTAAACTATAATCTTCTGCACCTCCGGGGACCGTATCCCTTTATTCCCATCCTATTCATGTATTTGTCAAGATGCCTCTGAAACGTTGCTATCGTACCTGCTTTCACCATCGCCCCCGGCAGCAAGTTCCAGGCACTAACCACACTCTGTGTAAAGAACTTGCCTCGCACATCCCCTCTAAACTTTGCCCCTCTCACCTTAAACCTATGTCCCCTAGTAACTGACTCTTCCACCCTGGGAAAAAGCTTCTGACTATCCACACATAACTTTGCAAACCTCGATCATGTCGCCCCTCCACATCTGTCGTTCAAGTGAAAACAATCCGAGATTAGCCAACCGAATGCCTTCTTGACTACCTTATCCACCTGCGTTGCCACTTTCAGTGACCTGTGGACCTGTACGCCCAGATCCCTCTGCCTGTCAATACTCCTAAGGGTTCTGCCATTTACTGTATACCTCCCACCTGCATTAGACCTTCCAAAATGCATTACTTCACATTTGTCAGGATTAAACTCCATCTGTCATTTCTCTGCCCAAGTCTCCAACCGATCTATATCCTGCTGTATCCTCTGACAATCCTCAACACTATCCTCAACTGTACCAACATTTGTGTCGTCCACAAATCTTACTAATCTGACCAGCTACATTTTCCTCCAAATCATTTATATATACCACAAACAGCAAAGGTCCCAGCACTGATCCCTGCGGCACACCACTAGTCACATCCCTCCATTCAGAAAAGCACCCTCCACTGCTACCCTCTGTCTTCTATGACTGAGCCAATTCTGTGTCCATCTTGCCAGCTCACCTCTGATCCCATGTGCCTTCACCATTTGTCCCAGTCTGCCATGAGGGACCTTGTCAAAGGCTTTACTGAAGTCCATATAGATAACATCCACTGCCCTTCCTTCATCAATAATCTTTGTCACTTCCTCAAAAAAATCAATCAAATTAGTAAGACACGACCTCCCCTTTACAAAACCATGCTGCCTCTCGCTCTAAATCCATTTGTTTCCAAATGGGAGTAAATCCTATCCCGAAGAATCCTCTCTAATAATTTCCCTGCCACTGACGTAAGGCTCACCGGCCTATAATTTCCTGGATTATCCTTGCTACCCTTCTTAAACAAAGGCACAACATTGGCTATTCTCCACTCCTCTGGGACTTCACCTGTAGCCAATGAGGATGCAAAGATTTCTGTCAAGGCCCCAGCAATTTCTTCCCTTGCCTCCCTCAGTATTCTGGGGTAGTTCCCATCAGGCCCTGGGGACTTATCTACCTTAATGCTTTGCAAGACACCCAACACCTCCTCCTCTTTCATAAGGAGATGTTTAAGACTATCTACACTCCCTTCCCTTGGCTCATCGTCCACCAAGTCCTTCTCTTTGGTAAATACTGATACAAAGTACTCATTTATTACCTCGCCCATTTCCTCTGGCTCCACACATAGATTCCCTTCTCTGTCCTTGAGTGGGCCAACCCTTTCCCTAGTTACCCTCTTGCTCTTTATATACGTATAAGCAGCCTTGGGGTTTTCCTTGAACCTGTTGGCCAATGACTTTTCATGACTCCTTTTAGCCCTCCTGACGCCTTGCTTAAGTTCATTTCTACTGTCTTTATATTCCTCAAGGGATTCGTCTGTTCCTAGCCTTCCAGCACTTACGAATACTTCCTTTTGCTTTTTGACAAGGCTAACAATATCCCGCGTTATCCAAGATTCCCGAAACTTGCCAAACTTATCCTTCTTCCTCACAGGAACATGCTGGTCCTGTATTCTAATCAACTGACGTTTGAAAGATACCCACATGTCAGATGTTGATTTACCCTCAAACAGCCGCCCCCAATCTAAATTCTTCAGTTCCTGCCTAATGCAAAGAACAAAGAACAAAGAACAGTACAGCACAGGAACCGGCCATTTGGACCTGCAAGCCTGCACCCATCTTTTCGCCTGCCTAAACTAAAACCTGCTTCACTTCGGGGGGCCGTATCCCTCTACTCCCATCCTGTCCATGTATTTTATATTGTTATAATTAGCCTACCCCAAGTTAGCACTTTCACCCGAGGACTACTCTTATCATTATCCACATGTACCTTAAAACTGACGGATTTATGGCCACTGTTCCGAAATGCCCCCCTACTGAATCTTCAACCACCTGGCCGGGCTCATTCCCCAATACCAGGTCCAGTACGGCCCCATCACAAGTTGGACTATCTACATATTGTTTCAAGAAGCCCTCCTGGCGGCTCCTCACAAATTCTGCCCCATCCAAGCCCCTAGCACTAAGTGAGTCCCAGTCAATATAGGGAAAGTAAAAATCACCCACCACGACAACCCTGTTACCTTTACATCTTTCCAAAATATGTCTACATATCTGCTCCTCTACCTCCTGCTGGCTGTTGGGAGGCCTGTCATAATCCCCCAACATCGTGACTGCACCCTTCCTATTCCTGAGCTTCACGCTTGTTTGCCTCCCTGCACGACCCCTCCGAGGTGTCCTCCTGCAGTACAGCTGTGATATTGTTCTTAGCAAGTGATGCAACACCCCCACCCCTTTTACATCCCCCTCTATCCCGCCTGAAGCTTCCAAATCCTGGAACATTTAGCTTCCAATCCTGTCCTGCCCTAAACTTAGTCTCTGTAATAGCAACAACATCATGGTTCCAAGTACTAATCCAAGCTCTAAGTTCATCTACCTTACCTGTTATACTTCTCACATTGAAACAAATGCACTTCAGACCACCAGTCCCGCTGTGCTCCACAACATCAACACCTGCTCTTCCTCTCAGGCTTACTGGGCTTATTTCCTAGTTTCCCTTCATTTAGTTCACTTGCTGTACCACTGCTCTGGTTCCCACCCCCCACCACACTAGTTGAAACCCTTCCAAGTGACGCTAACAAACCTCACAACCAGGATATTTGTGCCCCTCCAGTTTAGATGCAACCCGTCCTTCTTGTACAGGTCCCATCTGTCCCTGAAGAGATCCCAATGGTCCAGATATCTGAAACCCTCCCTTCTACACCGGCTGTTCAGCCATGTGTTTAGCTGCATTACCCTCCTGTTTCTAGCCTCACTGGCACATGGCACAGGGAGCAATCCCGAGACTACAACGCTAGAGGTCCTGTCTCTTAACTTTCTACCTAACTCTCTAAACTCCCCCTGCAGGACATCGTCACTCTTCCTGCCGATGTCATTGGTACCGATGTGTAACACAACCTCTGGCTGTTCACCCTCCCCTTTCAGAATACCCCCTGTCCGTTCAGAGACATCCTTGACCCTGGCACCAGGGAGGCAGCATGCCATCCTGGAGTCTCTTTCACGTCCACAGAAGCGCCTATTTGTGCCACTGACTATAGAGTCCCCTATAACTATTGCTCTTCTGCGATTTGTCCCTCCTTGCTGAACAACAGTGCCAGCTGTGGTGCCACTGCTCTGGCTGCTGCTGTGTTCCCCTGATAGGCCATCCCCCCAACTGTATCCAAAACGGTATACTTGTTAGAGAGGGAGATAGCCACAGGGGATTCCTGCACTGACTGCCTGCCCGTCCTCGCGGTCACCCATCTATCTGCCTGCACCTTGGGTGTAACCACTTCTCTAAAACTCCTGTCTGTGACGCTTTCCGCAACCTGCATGCGCCTAAGTGTATCCAGTGGCCGCTCCAACGGATCCATGCGGTATGTGAGGAGCTGCAACTGGGTGCACTTCCTGCAGACGCAGTCGTCTGGAACGCTGGATGCGTCATGGACTTCCAACATCTTACAGGTGAAGCAATTCACCCCTCCAATTGACATTTCAAGCACTAATTAATAAATTAATTTAAAATAAATAAATACTTATTAAATCCTTACTAAATTGTGATAATTAACTGCATGGTCCCTAGTGCTAGCTTAATACCATACATATTAAATGCTGAATGAAGAAAGAGGAAGCACTGAGGATAAAGGGAGAACAGAGACAGAGAGAGAACTGAAGACAGAGAGAGAAATGAATTCAGAGGGAGAACTGAAGACAGGATGAACTGATCACAGAAAGAGAACTGAAGACAGATGGAGTAATGAAGACAGAGGGAGAAATGAAGAAAGGGTGGATTGAAGACACAGAGAGGTCACAAGTCAGAGGGAGATTGTCGACGGAGAGAGAGCTGAAGTCAGAGGGAGAACTGAAGACAGGGTGAACTGATCACAGAAAGAGAATTGAATGCAGATGGAGGAATGAAGACAGAGGGAAAAATGAAGAAAGGGTGGACTGAAGACAAAAAGAGATCTAAAGTCAGAGGGAGAACAGAAGACAGAGAGAGAAGTGAAGTCAGAGGGACAACTGAAGACAGGGTGAACTGATCACAAAAATAGAACTGAAGACAGATGGAGTAATGAAGACAGAGGGAGAAATGAAGAAAGGGTGAACTGAAGACACAGAGAGATCTAAAGTCAGAGGGAGACTGTCGACAGAGAGAACTGAAGTCAGAGGGAGAACTGAAGACACGGTGAACTGATCACAGAAAGAGAACTGAAGACAGATGGAGTAATGAAGATAGAGGGAGAAATGAAGAAAGGGTGGACAGATCACAGATAGAGAACTGAACGCAGATGGAGCAATGAAGACAGAGGGAGAAATGAAGAAAGGGTGGACTGAAGACGCAGAGAGATCAAAAGTCAGAGGGAGAACTGAAGACAGAGAGAGAAGTGAAGTCAGAGGGAGAACTGAAGACAGGGTGAACTGATGACAAAAAGAGAACTGAAGACAGATGGAGTAATGAAGACAGAGGGAGAAATGAAGAAATGGTGGACTGATTGCAGGAAGAGAACAGAATGCAGATGGAGTAATGAAGACAGAGGGAGAAATGAAGAAAGGGTGGAATGATTTAAGAAAGAGAACTGAATGCAGATGGAGTAATGAAGACAGAGGGAGAAATGAAGAAAGTGTGGACTAAAGACACAGAGAGATCTCAAGTCAGAGGGAGAATGCCGACAGAGAGAGAACTGAAGTCAGAGAGAGAACTGAAGACAGGGAGAACTGATCACAGAAAGAGATCTTAATGCAGATGGAGCAATGAAGACAGTGAGAAATGAAGAAAGGGTGGACTTAAGACACAGAGAGATCTTAAGTCAGAGGGAAAGTATTGACAGAGAGCGAGCTGAAGTCAAAGGGAGAACTGAAGAAATGGTGGAGTGAAGACACAGAGAGATATAAAGTCAGAGGGAGACTGTCGACAGAGAGAACTGAAGTCAGAGGGAGAACTGAAGGCAGGGCGAACTGATCACAAAAAGAGAACTGAAGACAGATGGAGTAATGCTGAAAGGGTGGACTGAAGACACAGAGAGATCTAAAGTGAGAGGGAGACTGTCGACAGAGAGATGGCTGAAGTCAGACGGAGAACTGAAGGCAGGGTGAACTGATCACAGAAAGAGATCAGAATGCAGATGGAGTAATGAATACAGAGGGAGAAATGAAGAAAGGGTGAACTGATTACAGGAAGAGAACAGAATGCAGATGGAGTAATGAAGACAGAGGGAGAAATGAAGAAAGGGTGGACTGAAGATACAGAGAGATATAAAGTCAGAGGGAGAATGTCGACGGAGAGAGAGCTGAGTCAGAGGGAGAACTGAAGGCAGGGTGAACTGATCACAGAAAGAGAACTGAATGCAGATGTAGTAATGAAGACAGAGAGAGAACTGAAGACAGGATGAACTGATCACAGAAAGAGAACTGAATGCAGATGGAGTAATGAAGACAGAGGGTGAAATGAAGAAAGGGTGGACTGATCACAGAAAGAGAACTGAATGCAGATGTAGTAATGAAGACAGAGAGAGAGAACTGAATACAGGATGAACTGATGACAGAAAGAGAACGGAATGCAGATGGAGTAATGAAGACAGAGGGAGAAATGAAGAAAGGGTGCACTCAATACACAGAGAGATAGAAAGTCAGAGGAAGACTGTCTTCAGAGAGAGAACTGAAGTCAGAGAGAGAACTGAAGACAGGGTGAACTGATCACAGAAAGAGAACTGAATGCAGATGGAGTAAAGATGACAGAGGGAGAAATGAAGACAGGGTGAACTGATCACAGAAAGAGAACTGAATGCAGATGGAGCAATGAAAACAGAGGGAGAAATGAAGAAAGGGTGGACTGAAGACACAGAGAGATCTAAAGTGAGATTGCGACTTTCGACAGAGAGAGATCTGAAGTCAGAGCGAGAACCGATGGCAGGGTGAACAGATCACAGAAAGAGAACAGAATGCAGATGGAGTAATGAAGACAGAGGGAAAATGAAGAAAGGGTGGAATGATCACAGAAAGAGAACTGAATGCAGATTGAGAAATCAAGAAAGAGGGCGAAATGAAGAAAGGGTGGACTGAAGACACAGAGAGATCTAAAGTGAGAGGGAGACTGTCGACAGAGAGATGGCTGAAGTCAGACGGAGAAATGAAGGCAGGGTGAACTGATCACAGAAGGAGAACAGAATGCAGATGGAGTAATGAAGACAGAGGGAGAAATGAAGAAAGGGTGGAATGATTACAGGAAGAGAACAGAATGCCGATGGAGTAATGAAGACAGAGGGAGAAATGAAGAAAGGGTGGGCTGACGACACAGAGAGATATAAAGTCAGAGGGAGACTGTAGACAGAGAGAGAGCTGAAGTCAGAGGGAGAACGGAAGGCAGGGTGAACTGATCACAGAAAGAGAACTAAATGCAGATGGAGTAATGAAGACAGAGGGAGAAATGAAGAAAGGGTGGACTGAAGACACAGAGAGATATAAAGTCAGAGGAAGAATGTCTTCAGAGAGAGAACTGAAGTCAGAGAGAGAACTGAAGACAAGGTGAACTGATCACAGAAAGAGAACTGAATGCAGATGGAGCAATGAAAACAGAGGGAGAAATGAAGAAAGGGTGGACTGAAGACACAGAGAGATCTAAAGTGAGATTGCGACTTTGGACAAAGAGAGAGCTGGTGTCAGAGGGAGAATTGTTGGCAGGGTGAACTGATCACAGAAAGAGAACTGAATGCAGATATAGTAATGAAGACAGAGGGAGAAAAGAAGACAGGGTAGAATGATCACAGAAAGTGAACTGAATGCAGATGGAGTAACGAAGACAAAGGGAGAAATGAAGAACGGTTGGACTGAAGACACAGGGAGATCTTAAGTCAGAGGGAAAGTGTTGACAGAGACAGAGCTGAAGTCAGAGGGAGAACTGAAGAAAGGGTGGACTGATCACAGAAAGAGAACAGCATGCAGATGGAGTAATGAAGATAGAGGGAGAAATGAAGAAAGGGTGGACTGATAACAGGAAGAGATCAGAATGCAGATGGAGTAATGAAGACAGAGGGAGAAATGAAGAAATGGTGGACTGAAGACACAGTGAGATATAAAGTCAGAGGGAGACAGTCGACAGAGAGAGAGCTGAAGTCAGAGGGAGAACTGAAGGCAGGGTGAACTGATCACAGAAAGAGAGCTGAATGCAGATGTAGTATTGAAGACAGAGAGAGAACTGAAGACAGGATGAACTGATCACAGAAAGGGAATTGAATGTACATGGAGTAATGAAGACAGAGGGTGAAATGAAGAAAGGGTGGACTGATCACAGAAAGAGAACTGAATGCAGATGTAGTAATGAAGACAGAGAGAGAACTGAAGACAGAATGAACTGATCACAGAAAGAGAACTGAATTCAGATGGAGTAATGAAGACAGAGGGAGAAATGAAGAAAGGGTGGTCTAAAGATACAGAGAGATCTAAAGTGAGATTGCGACTGTCGACAGAGAGAGAGCTGAAGTCAGAGGGAGAACTGATGGCAGGGTGAACTGATCACAGAAAGAGAACTGAATGCCGATGTAGTAATGAAGACGGAGGGAGAAATGAAGAAAGGTTGGACTGAAGACACGGAGAGATCTTACGTCAGAGGGAAAGTATTGACAGAGACAGAGCTGATGTCAGAGGGAGAACTGAAGAAAGGGTGGACTGAAGACACAGAGAGATATAAAGTCAGAGGGAGACTGTCGACAGAGAGAACTAAAGTCAGCAGGAGAACTGAGGGCAGGGTGAACGGATCACAAAAAGAGAGCTGAAGACAGATGGAGTAATGAAGACAGAGGGAGAAATGAAGAAAGGGTGGACTGATCAAAGAAAGAGAACTGAATGCAGATGGAGTAATGAAGACAGAGGGAGAAATGAAGAAAGGGTGGTCTGATCACAGAAAGGGAACTGAATGCAGATTGAGAAATCAAGACTGAGGGCGTAATGAAGAAAGGGTGGACTGAAGACACAGAGAGATCTAAAGTCAGAGGGAGACTGTCGACAGAGAGAGAGCTGAAGTCAGTGGGAGATCTGAAGGCAGGGTGAACTGATCACAGAAAGAGAACTGAATGCAGATGGAGTAAAGATGACAGAGGTAGAAATGAAGAAAGGGTGGACTGATCACAGAAAGAGAACTGAATGCAGATGGAGTAATGAAGACAGAGGGAGAAATGAAGAAAGTGTTGACTGATGTCACAGAGAGATCTCAAGTCAGAGGGGAAATATCGACAGAGAGAGAACTGAAATCAGAGAGAGAACTGAAGTCAGGGTGAACTGATCACAGAAAGAGAACTGAATGCAGATGGAGTAAAGATGACAGAGGTAGAAATGAAGACAGGGTGAACTGATCACAGAAAGAGAACAGAATGCAGATGGAGTAATGAAGACAGAGGGAGAAATGAAGAAAGGGTGGACTGATCACAGAAAGAGAACTGAAAGCCGATGGAGTAATGAAGACAGAGTGAGAAATGAAGAAATGCTGGCCTGAAGACACAGAGAGACATAAAGTCAGAGGGAGACTGACGACAGAGAGAGAGCTGAAGTCAGAGGGAGAACTGAAGGCAGGATGAACTGATCACAGAAATAGAACTGAAAGCAGATGTAGTAATGAAGACAGAGAGAGAACTGAAGACAG
Source organism: Heterodontus francisci (assembly GCF_036365525.1). NCBI lineage: Eukaryota > Metazoa > Chordata > Chondrichthyes > Heterodontiformes > Heterodontidae > Heterodontus > Heterodontus francisci. The sequence goes on from NW_027141093.1 coordinate 7,433,355, forward strand.
GATGAATTGATCACAGAAAGAGAACTGAATGCAGATGGAGTAATGAAGACAGAGGGTGAAATGAAAAAAGGGTGGACTATTCACAGAAAGAGAACTGAATGCAGATGGAGTAATGAAGGCAGAGGGAGAAATGAAGAAAGTGTGGACTGATCACAGAAAGAGAACTGAATGCAGATGGAGTAATGAAGACAGGGGAGAAATGAAGAAAGGGTGGACTGATCACAGAAAGAGAACTGAATGCAGATGTAGTACAGAAGACAGAGGGTGAACTGAAGGCAGGGTGAACTGATCACAGAAAGAGAACTGAATGCAGATGGAGTAATGAAGACAGAGGGACAAATAAAGAAAGGGTGGACTGATCACAGAAAGAGAACTGAATGCAGATTGAGAAATCAAGTCAGAGGGAGAAATGAAGAAAGGGTGGACTGAAGACACAGAGAGATATAAAGTCAGAAGAGACTGTCGACAGAGAGAGAGCTGAAGTCAGAGGGAGAACTGAAGGCAGGGTGATCTGATCACAGAAAGAGAACTGAATGCAGTTGGAGGAATGAAGACAGAGTGTGAAATGAAGAAAGGGTGGACTGACCACAGAAAGAGAACTGAATGCAGATGTAGTAATGAAGACAGAGAGAGAACTGAAGACAGGATGAACTGATCACAGAAAGAGAACTGAATGCAGATGGAGGAATGAAGACAGAGGGTGAAATGAAGAAAGGGTGGACTGATCACAGAAAGAGAACTGAATGCAGATGGAGTAATGAAGACAGAGGGAGAAATGAAGAAAGTGTGGACTGATCACAGAAAGAGAACTGCATGCAGATGGAGTAATGGAGACAGAGGGAGAAATGAAGAAAGGGTGGACTGATCACAGAAAGAGAACTGAATGCAGATGTAGTACTGAAGACAGAGAGTGAACTGAAGGCAGGGATAACTGATGACAGAAAGAGAACTGAATGCAGATGTAGTAATGAAGACAGAGAGAGAACTGAAGACAGGATGAACTGATCACAGAAAGAGAACTGAATGCAGATGGAGGAATGAAGACAGAGTGTGAAATGAAGAAAGGGTGGACTGATCACAGGAAGAGAACAGAATGCAGATGGAGTAATGAAGACAGAGGGAGAAATGAAGAAAGGGTGGACTGAAGACACAGTGAGATATAAAGTCAGAGGGAGACTGTCGACAGAGAGAGAGCTGAAGTCAGAGGGAGAACTGAAGGCAGGGTGAACTGATCACAGAAAGAGAGCTGAATGCAGATGTAGTATTGAAGACAGAGAGAGAACTGAAGGCAGGATGAACTGATCACAGAAAGGGAATTGAATGTAGATAGAGTAATGAAGACAGAGGGTGAAATGAAGAAAGGGTGGACTGATCACAGAAAGAGAACTGAATGCAGATGTAGTAATGAAGACAGAGAGAGAACTGAAGACAGAATGAACTGATCACAGAAAGGGAATTGAATGTTGATGGAGTAATGAAGACAGAGGGTGAAATGAAGAAAGGGTGGACTGATCACAGAAAGAGAACTGAATTCAGATGGAGTAATGAAGACAGAGGGAGAAATGAATAAAGGGTGGACTGAAGACACAGAGAGATCTAAAGTGAGATTGCGAATGTCGACAGAGAGAGAGCTGAAGTCAGAGGGAGAACTGATGGCAGGGTGAACTGATCACAGAAAGAGAACTGAATGCAGATGTAGTCATGAAGACAGAGGGAGAAATGAAGACTGGGTGAACTGATCGCAGAAAGTGATCTGAATGCAGATGTCGTAACGAAGACAGAGGGAGAAATGAAGAAAGGGTGGTCTGATCAGAGAAAGGGAACTGAATGCAGATTGAGAAATAAAGACAGAGGGCGTAATGAAGAAAGGGTGGACTGAAGACACAGAGAGATATAAAGTCAGAGGGAGACTGTCGACAGAGAGAGAGCTGAAGTCAGAGGGAGAGCTGAAGGCAGTGTGAACTGATCACAGAAAGAGAACTGAATGCAGATGGAGTAATGAAGACAGAGGGAGAAATGAAGAAAGGGTGGACTGATCACAGAAGGAGAACTGAATGCAGATGGAGTAATGAAGACAGAGGGAGAAATGAAGAAAGGGTGGACTGATCACAGGAGGAGAACTGAATGCAGAGTGAGAAATCAAGACAGAGGGCGAAATGAAGAAAGGGTGGACTGAAGACGCAGAGAGATCTAAAGTCAGAGAGAGACTGTCGACAGAGAGAGAGCTGAAGTCAGAGGGAGAACTGAAGGCAGAATGAACTGTTCACAGAAAGAGATCTGAATGCAGATGTAGTAATGAAGACAGAGAGAGAACTGAAGACAGGATGAACGGATCACAGAAAGAGAACTGAATGCAGATGGAGTAATGAAGACAGAGGGAGAAATGAAGAAAGGGTGGACTGATCACAGAAAGAGAACAGAATGCAGATGGTGTAATGAAGACTGAGGGAGAAATGAAGAAAGGGTGGACTGATCACTGAAAGAGAACTGAATGCAGATGGAGTAATGAAGACAGAGGGAGAAATGAAGAAAGGGTGGTCTGATCACAGAAAGGGAACTGAATGCAGATGGAGTAATGAAGATAGAGGGAGAAGTATGAAAGGGTGGACTGAAGACACAGAGGGATCTAAAGTCAGAGGGAGAATGTCGACAGAGAGAGAACTGAAGTCAGTGAGAGAACTGAAGACATGGTGAACTGATCAAAGAAGGAGAACTGAACGCAGATGCAGTAATGAAGACAGAGGGAGAAATGAAGACTGGTGGACTGACCACAGAAAGTGAACTGAATGCAGATGGTGTAATGAAGACAAAGGGAGAAATGAAGAAAGGTTGGACTGAAGACACGGAGAGATCTTACGTCAGAGGGAAAGTATTGACAGAGACAGAGCTGAAGTCAGAGGGAGAACTGAAGAAAGGGTGGACTGAAGACACAGAGAGATATAAAGTCAGAGGGAGACTGTCGACAGAGAGAACTAAAGTCAGCAGGAGAACTGAAGACAGGATGAACTGATCACGGAAAGAGAACTGAATGCAGATGGAGTAATGAAGACAGAGGGTGAAATGAAGAAAGGGTTTACTATTCACAGAAAGAGAACTGAATGCAGATGGAGTAATGAAGGCAGAGGGAGAAATGAAGAAAGTGTGGACTGATCACAGAAAGTGATCTGAATGCAGATGGAGTAATGAAGACAGAGGGAGAAATGAAGAAAGGGTGGACTGATCACAGAAAGAGAACTGAATGCAGATGTTGTACTGAAGACAGAGAGTGAACTGAAGGCAGGGTGAACTGATCACAGAAAGAGAACTGAATGCAGATGGAGTAATGAAGACAGAGGGACAAATAAAGAAAGGGTGGACAGATCACAGAAAGAGAACTGAATGCAGATTGAGAAATCAAGTCAGAGGGAGAAATGAAGAAAGGGTGGACTGAAGACACAGAGAGATATAAAGTCAGAGGAGACTGTCGACAGAGAGAGAGCTGAAGTCAGAGGGAGAACTGAAGACAGGGTGAACTGATCACAGAAAGAGAACTGAATGCAGATGTAGTAATGAAGACAGAGAGAGAACTGAAGACAGGATGGATTGATCACAGAAAGAGAACTGAATGCAGATGGAGGAATGAAGACAGAGGGACAAATAAAGAAAGGGTGGACTGATCACAGAAAGAGAACTGAATGCAGATTGAGAAATCAAGTCAGAGGGAGAAATGAAGAAAGGGTGGACTGAAGACACAGAGAGATATAAAGTCAGAAGAGACTGTCGACAGAGAGAGAGCTGAAGTCAGAGGGAGAACTGAAGGCAGGGTGATCTGATCACAGAAAGAGAACTGAATGCAGTTGGAGGAATGAAGACAGAGTGTGAAATGAAGAAAGGGTGGACTGACCACAGAAAGAGAACTGAATGCCGATGTAGTAATGAAGACGGAGGGAGAAATGAAGAAAGGTTGGACTGAAGACTTGGAGAGATCTTACGTCAGAGGGAAAGTATTGACAGAGACAGAGCTGATGTCAGAGGGAGAACTGAAGAAAGGGTGGACTGAAGACACAGAGAGATATAAAGTCAGAGGGAGACTGTCGACAGAGAGAACTAAAGTCAGCAGGAGAACTGAGGGCAGGGTGAACGGATCACAAAAAGAGAGCTGAAGACAGATGGAGTAATGAAGACAGAGGGAGAAATGAAGAAAGGGTGGACTGATCAAAGAAAGAGAACTGAATGCAGATGGAGTAATGAAGACAGAGGGAGAAATGAAGAAAGGGTGGTCTGATCACAGAAAGGGAACTGAATGCAGATTGAGAAATCAAGACTGAGGGCGTAATGAAGAAAGGGTGGACTGAAGACACAGAGAGATCTAAAGTCAGAGGGAGACTGTCGACAGAGAGAGAGCTGAAGTCAGTGGGAGATCTGAAGGCAGGGTGAACTGATCACAGAAAGAGAACTGAATGCAGATGGAGTAAAGATGACAGAGGTAGAAATGAAGAAAGGGTGGACTGATCACAGAAAGAGAACTGAATGCAGATGGAGTAATGAAGACAGAGGGAGAAATGAAGAAAGTGTTGACTGATGTCACAGAGAGATCTCAAGTCAGAGGGGAAATATCGACAGAGAGAGAACTGAAATCAGAGAGAGAACTGAAGTCAGGGTGAACTGATCACAGAAAGAGAACTGAATGCAGATGGAGTAAAGATGACAGAGGTAGAAATGAAGACAGGGTGAACTGATCACAGAAAGAGAACAGAATGCAGATGGAGTAATGAAGACAGAGGGAGAAATGAAGAAAGGGTGGACTGATCACAGAAAGAGAACTGAAAGCCGATGGAGTAATGAAGACAGAGTGAGAAATGAAGAAATGCTGGCCTGAAGACACAGAGAGACATAAAGTCAGAGGGAGACTGACGACAGAGAGAGAGCTGAAGTCAGAGGGAGAACTGAAGGCAGGATGAACTGATCACAGAAATAGAACTGAAAGCAGATGTAGTAATGAAGACAGAGAGAGAACTGAAGACAGGATGAATTGATCACAGAAAGAGAACTGAATGCAGATGGAGTAATGAAGACAGAGGGTGAAATGAAAAAAGGGTGGACTATTCACAGAAAGAGAACTGAATGCAGATGGAGTAATGAAGGCAGAGGGAGAAATGAAGAAAGTGTGGACTGATCACAGAAAGAGAACTGAATGCAGATGGAGTAATGAAGACAGGGGAGAAATGAAGAAAGGGTGGACTGATCACAGAAAGAGAACTGAATGCAGATGTAGTACAGAAGACAGAGGGTGAACTGAAGGCAGGGTGAACTGATCACAGAAAGAGAACTGAATGCAGATGGAGTAATGAAGACAGAGGGACAAATAAAGAAAGGGTGGACTGATCACAGAAAGAGAACTGAATGCAGATTGAGAAATCAAGTCAGAGGGATAAATGAAGAAAGGGTGGTCTGAAGACACAGAGAGATATAAAGTCAGAAGAGACTGTCGACAGAGAGAGAGCTGAAGTCAGAGGGAGAACTGAAGGCAGGGTGATCTGATCACAGAAAGAGAACTGAATGCAGTTGGAGGAATGAAGACAGAGTGTGAAATGAAGAAAGGGTGGACTGACCACAGAAAGAGAACTGAATGCAGATGTAGTAATGAAGACAGAGAGAGAACTGAAGACAGGATGAACTGATCACAGAAAGAGAACTGAATGCAGATGGAGGAATGAAGACAGAGGGTGAAATGAAGAAAGGGTGGACTGATCACAGAAAGAGAACTGAATGCAGATGGAGTAATGAAGACAGAGGGAGAAATGAAGAAAGTGTGGACTGATCACAGAAAGAGAACTGCATGCAGATGGAGTAATGGAGACAGAGGGAGAAATGAAGAAAGGGTGGACTGATCACAGAAAGAGAACTGAATGCAGATGTAGTACTGAAGACAGAGAGTGAACTGAAGGCAGGGATAACTGATGACAGAAAGAGAACTGAATGCAGATGTAGTAATGAAGACAGAGAGAGAACTGAAGACAGGATGAACTGATCACAGAAAGAGAACTGAATGCAGATGGAGGAATGAAGACAGAGTGTGAAATGAAGAAAGGGTGGACTGATCACAGGAAGAGAACAGAATGCAGATGGAGTAATGAAGACAGAGGGAGAAATGAAGAAAGGGTGGACTGAAGACACAGTGAGATATAAAGTCAGAGGGAGACTGTCGACAGAGAGAGAGCTGAAGTCAGAGGGAGAACTGAAGGCAGGGTGAACTGATCACAGAAAGAGAGCTGAATGCAGATGTAGTATTGAAGACAGAGAGAGAACTGAAGGCAGGATGAACTGATCACAGAAAGGGAATTGAATGTAGATAGAGTAATGAAGACAGAGGGTGAAATGAAGAAAGGGTGGACTGATCACAGAAAGAGAACTGAATGCAGATGTAGTAATGAAGACAGAGAGAGAACTGAAGACAGAATGAACTGATCACAGAAAGGGAATTGAATGTTGATGGAGTAATGAAGACAGAGGGTGAAATGAAGAAAGGGTGGACTGATCACAGAAAGAGAACTGAATTCAGATGGAGTAATGAAGACAGAGGGAGAAATGAATAAAGGGTGGACTGAAGACACAGAGAGATCTAAAGTGAGATTGCGAATGTCGACAGAGAGAGAGCTGAAGTCAGAGGGAGAACTGATGGCAGGGTGAACTGATCACAGAAAGAGAACTGAATGCAGATGTAGTCATGAAGACAGAGGGAGAAATGAAGACTGGGTGAACTGATCGCAGAAAGTGATCTGAATGCAGATGTCGTAACGAAGACAGAGGGAGAAATGAAGAAAGGGTGGTCTGATCAGAGAAAGGGAACTGAATGCAGATTGAGAAATAAAGACAGAGGGCGTAATGAAGAAAGGGTGGACTGAAGACACAGAGAGATATAAAGTCAGAGGGAGACTGTCGACAGAGAGAGAGCTGAAGTCAGAGGGAGAGCTGAAGGCAGTGTGAACTGATCACAGAAAGAGAACTGAATGCAGATGGAGTAATGAAGACAGAGGGAGAAATGAAGAAAGGGTGAACTGATCACAGAAGGAGAACTGAATGCAGATGGAGTAATGAAGACAGAGGGAGAAATGAAGAAAGGGTGGACTGATCACAGGAGGAGAACTGAATGCAGAGTGAGAAATCAAGACAGAGGGCGAAATGAAGAAAGGGTGGACTGAAGACGCAGAGAGATCTAAAGTCAGAGAGAGACTGTCGACAGAGAGAGAGCTGAAGTCAGAGGGAGAACTGAAGGCAGAATGAACTGTTCACAGAAAGAGATCTGAATGCAGATGTAGTAATGAAGACAGAGAGAGAACTGAAGACAGGATGAACGGATCACAGAAAGAGAACTGAATGCAGATGGAGTAATGAAGACAGAGGGAGAAATGAAGAAAGGGTGGACTGATCACAGAAAGAGAACAGAATGCAGATGGTGTAATGAAGACTGAGGGAGAAATGAAGAAAGGGTGGACTGATCACTGAAAGAGAACTGAATGCAGATGGAGTAATGAAGACAGAGGGAGAAATGAAGAAAGGGTGGTCTGATCACAGAAAGGGAACTGAATGCAGATGGAGTAATGAAGATAGAGGGAGAAGTATGAAAGGGTGGACTGAAGACACAGAGGGATCTAAAGTCAGAGGGAGAATGTCGACAGAGAGAGAACTGAAGTCAGTGAGAGAACTGAAGACATGGTGAACTGATCAAAGAAAGAGAACTGAACGCAGATGCAGTAATGAAGACAGAGGGAGAAATGAAGACTGGTGGACTGACCACAGAAAGTGAACTGAATGCAGATGGTGTAATGAAGACAAAGGGAGAAATGAAGAAAGGTTGGACTGAAGACACGGAGAGATCTTACGTCAGAGGGAAAGTATTGACAGAGACAGAGCTGAAGTCAGAGGGAGAACTGAAGAAAGGGTGGACTGAAGACACAGAGAGATATAAAGTCAGAGGGAGACTGTCGACAGAGAGAACTAAAGTCAGCAGGAGAACTGAAGACAGGATGAACTGATCACGGAAAGAGAACTGAATGCAGATGGAGTAATGAAGACAGAGGGTGAAATGAAGAAAGGGTTTACTATTCACAGAAAGAGAACTGAATGCAGATGGAGTAATGAAGACAGAGGGAGAAATGAAGAAAGGGTGGACTGATCACAGAAAGAGAACTGAATGCAGATGTTGTACTGAAGACAGAGAGTGAACTGAAGGCAGGGTGAACTGATCACAGAAAGAGAACTGAATGCAGATGGAGTAATGAAGACAGAGGGACAAATAAAGAAAGGGTGGACTGATCACAGAAAGAGAACTGAATGCAGATTGAGAAATCAAGTCAGAGGGAGAAATGAAGAAAGGGTGGACTGAAGACACAGAGAGATATAAAGTCAGAGGAGACTGTCGACAGAGAGAGAACTGAAGTCAGAGGGAGAACTGAAGACAGGGTGAACTGATCACAGAAAGAGAACTGAATGCAGATGTAGTAATGAAGACAGAGAGAGAACTGAAGACAGGATGGATTGATCACAGAAAGAGAACTGAATGCAGATGGAGGAATGAAGACAGAGGGACAAATAAAGAAAGGGTGGACTGATCACAGAAAGAGAACTGAATGCAGATTGAGAAATCAAGTCAGAGGGAGAAATGAAGAAAGGGTGGACTGAAGACACAGAGAGATATAAAGTCAGAAGAGACTGTCGACAGAGAGAGAGCTGAAGTCAGAGGGAGAACTGAAGGCAGGGTGATCTGATCACAGAAAGAGAACTGAATGCAGTTGGAGGAATGAAGACAGAGTGTGAAATGAAGAAAGGGTGGACTGACCACAGAAAGAGAACTGAATGCAGATGTAGTAATGAAGACAGAGAGAGAACTGAAGACAGGATGAACTGATCACAGAAAGAGAACTGAATGCAGATGGAGGAATGAAGACAGAGGGTGAAATGAAGAAAGGGTGGACTGATCACAGAAAGAGAACTGAATGCAGATGGAGTAATGAAGACAGAGGGAGAAATGAAGAAAGTGTGGACTGATCACAGAAAGAGAACTGCATGCAGATGGAGTAATGGAGACAGAGGGAGAAATGAAGAAAGGGTGGACTGATCACAGAAAGAGAACTGAATGCAGATGTAGTACTGAAGACAGAGAGTGAACTGAAGGCAGGGATAACTGATGACAGAAAGAGAACTGAATGCAGATGTAGTAATGAAGACAGAGAGAGAACTGAAGACAGGATGAACTGATCACAGAAAGAGAACTGAATGCAGATGGAGTAATGAAGACAGAGTGTGAAATGAAGAAAGGGTGGACTGAAGACACAGTGAGATATAAAGTCAGAGGGAGACTGTCGACAGAGAGAGAGCTGAAGTCAGAGGGAGAACTGAAGGCAGGGTGAACTGATCACAGAAAGAGAGCTGAATGCAGATGTAGTATTGAAGACAGAGAGAGAACTGAAGGCAGGATGAACTGATCACAGAAAGGGAATTGAATGTAGATAGAGTAATGAAGACAGAGGGTGAAATGAAGAAAGGGTGGACTGATCACAGAAAGAGAACTGAATGCAGATGTAGTAATGAAGACAGAGAGAGAACTGAAGACAGAATGAACTGATCACAGAAAGGGAATTGAATGTTGATGGAGTAATGAAGACAGAGGGTGAAATGAAGAAAGGGTGGACTGATCACAGAAAGAGAACTGAATTCAGATGGAGTAATGAAGACAGAGGGAGAAATGAATAAAGGGTGGACTGAAGACACAGAGAGATCTAAAGTGAGATTGCGAATGTCGACAGAGAGAGAGCTGAAGTCAGAGGGAGAACTGATGGCAGGGTGAACTGATCACAGAAAGAGAACTGAATGCAGATGTAGTCATGAAGACAGAGGGAGAAATGAAGACTGGGTGAACTGATCGCAGAAAGTGATCTGAATGCAGATGTCGTAACGAAGACAGAGGGAGAAATGAAGAAAGGGTGGTCTGATCAGAGAAAGGGAACTGAATGCAGATTGAGAAATAAAGACAGAGGGCGTAATGAAGAAAGGGTGGACTGAAGACACAGAGAGATATAAAGTCAGAGGGAGACTGTCGACAGAGAGAGAGCTGAAGTCAGAGGGAGAGCTGAAGGCAGTGTGAACTGATCACAGAAAGAGAACTGAATGCAGATGGAGTAATGAAGACAGAGGGAGAAATGAAGAAAGGGTGGACTGATCACAGAAGGAGAACTGAATGCAGATGGAGTAATGAAGACAGAGGGAGAAATGAAGAAAGGGTGGACTGATCACAGGAGGAGAACTGAATGCAGAGTGAGAAATCAAGACAGAGGGCGAAATGAAGAAAGGGTGGACTGAAGACGCAGAGAGATCTAAAGTCAGAGAGAGACTGTCGACAGAGAGAGAGCTGAAGTCAGAGGGAGAACTGAAGGCAGAATGAACTGTTCACAGAAAGAGATCTGAATGCAGATGTAGTAATGAAGACAGAGAGTGAACTGAAGGCAGGGATAACTGATGACAGAAAGAGAACTGAATGCAGATGTAGTACAGAAGACAGAGGGTGAACTGAAGGCAGGGTGAACTGATCACAGAAAGAGAACTGAATGCAGATGGAGTAATGAAGACAGAGGGACAAATAAAGAAAGGGTGGACTGATCACAGAAAGAGAACTGAATGCAGATTGAGAAATCAAGTCAGAGGGAGAAATGAAGAAAGGGTGGACTGAAGACACAGAGAGATATAAAGTCAGAAGAGACTGTCGACAGAGAGAGAGCTGAAGTCAGAGGGAGAACTGAAGGCAGGGTGATCTGATCACAGAAAGAGAACTGAATGCAGTTGGAGGAATGAAGACAGAGTGTGAAATGAAGAAAGGGTGGACTGACCACAGAAAGAGAACTGAATGCAGATGTAGTAATGAAGACAGAGAGAGAACTGAAGACAGGATGAACTGATCACAGAAAGAGAACTGAATGCAGATGGAGGAATGAAGACAGAGGGTGAAATGAAGAAAGGGTGGACTGATCACAGAAAGAGAACTGAATGCAGATGGAGTAATGAAGACAGAGGGAGAAATGAAGAAAGTGTGGACTGATCACAGAAAGAGAACTGCATGCAGATGGAGTAATGGAGACAGAGGGAGAAATGAAGAAAGGGTGGACTGATCACAGAAAGAGAACTGAATGCAGATGTAGTACTGAAGACAGAGAGTGAACTGAAGGCAGGGATAACTGATGACAGAAAGAGAACTGAATGCAGATGTAGTAATGAAGACAGAGAGAGAACTGAAGACAGGATGAACTGATCACAGAAAGAGAACTGAATGCAGATGGAGGAATGAAGACAGAGTGTGAAATGAAGAAAGGGTGGACTGATCACAGGAAGAGAACAGAATGCAGATGGAGTAATGAAGACAGAGGGAGAAATGAAGAAAGGGTGGACTGAAGACACAGTGAGATATAAAGTCAGAGGGAGACTGTCGACAGAGAGAGAGCTGAAGTCAGAGGGAGAACTGAAGGCAGGGTGAACTGATCACAGAAAGAGAGCTGAATGCAGATGTAGTATTGAAGACAGAGAGAGAACTGAAGGCAGGATGAACTGATCACAGAAAGGGAATTGAATGTAGATAGAGTAATGAAGACAGAGGGTGAAATGAAGAAAGGGTGGACTGATCACAGAAAGAGAACTGAATGCAGATGTAGTAATGAAGACAGAGAGAGAACTGAAGACAGAATGAACTGATCACAGAAAGGGAATTGAATGTTGATGGAGTAATGAAGACAGAGGGTGAAATGAAGAAAGGGTGGACTGATCACAGAAAGAGAACTGAATTCAGATGGAGTAATGAAGACAGAGGGAGAAATGAATAAAGGGTGGACTGAAGACACAGAGAGATCTAAAGTGAGATTGCGAATGTCGACAGAGAGAGAGCTGAAGTCAGAGGGAGAACTGATGGCAGGGTGAACTGATCACAGAAAGAGAACTGAATGCAGATGTAGTCATGAAGACAGAGGGAGAAATGAAGACTGGGTGAACTGATCGCAGAAAGTGATCTGAATGCAGATGTCGTAACGAAGACAGAGGGAGAAATGAAGAAAGGGTGGTCTGATCAGAGAAAGGGAACTGAATGCAGATTGAGAAATAAAGACAGAGGGCGTAATGAAGAAAGGGTGGACTGAAGACACAGAGAGATATAAAGTCAGAGGGAGACTGTCGACAGAGAGAGAGCTGAAGTCAGAGGGAGAGCTGAAGGCAGTGTGAACTGATCACAGAAAGAGAACTGAATGCAGATGGAGTAATGAAGACAGAGGGAGAAATGAAGAAAGGGTGGACTGATCACAGAAGGAGAACTGAATGCAGATGGAGTAATGAAGACAGAGGGAGAAATGAAGAAAGGGTGGACTGATCACAGGAGGAGAACTGAATGCAGAGTGAGAAATCAAGACAGAGGGCGAAATGAAGAAAGGGTGGACTGAAGACGCAGAGAGATCTAAAGTCAGAGAGAGACTGTCGACAGAGAGAGAGCTGAAGTCAGAGGGAGAACTGAAGGCAGAATGAACTGTTCACAGAAAGAGATCTGAATGCAGATGTAGTAATGAAGACAGAGAGAGAACTGAAGACAGGATGAACGGATCACAGAAAGAGAACTGAATGCAGATGGAGTAATGAAGACAGAGGGAGAAATGAAGAAAGGGTGGACTGATCACAGAAAGAGAACAGAATGCAGATGGTGTAATGAAGACTGAGGGAGAAATGAAGAAAGGGTGGACTGATCACTGAAAGAGAACTGAATGCAGATGGAGTAATGAAGACAGAGGGAGAAATGAAGAAAGGGTGGTCTGATCACAGAAAGGGAACTGAATGCAGATGGAGTAATGAAGATAGAGGGAGAAGTATGAAAGGGTGGACTGAAGACACAGAGGGATCTAAAGTCAGAGGGAGAATGTCGACAGAGAGAGAACTGAAGTCAGTGAGAGAACTGAAGACATGGTGAACTGATCAAAGAAAGAGAACTGAACGCAGATGCAGTAATGAAGACAGAGGGAGAAATGAAGACTGGTGGACTGACCACAGAAAGTGAACTGAATGCAGATGGTGTAATGAAGACAAAGGGAGAAATGAAGAAAGGTTGGACTGAAGACACGGAGAGATCTTACGTCAGAGGGAAAGTATTGACAGAGACAGAGCTGAAGTCAGAGGGAGAACTGAAGAAAGGGTGGACTGAAGACACAGAGAGATATAAAGTCAGAGGGAGACTGTCGACAGAGAGAACTAAAGTCAGCAGGAGAACTGAAGACAGGATGAACTGATCACGGAAAGAGAACTGAATGCAGATGGAGTAATGAAGACAGAGGGTGAAATGAAGAAAGGGTTTACTATTCACAGAAAGAGAACTGAATGCAGATGGAGTAATGAAGGCAGAGGGAGAAATGAAGAAAGTGTGGACTGATCACAGAAAGTGATCTGAATGCAGATGGAGTAATGAAGACAGAGGGAGAAATGAAGAAAGGGTGGACTGATCACAGAAAGAGAACTGAATGCAGATGTTGTACTGAAGACAGAGAGTGAACTGAAGGCAGGGTGAACTGATCACAGAAAGAGAACTGAATGCAGATGGAGTAATGAAGACAGAGGGACAAATAAAGAAAGGGTGGACTGATCACAGAAAGAGAACTGAATGCAGATTGAGAAATCAAGTCAGAGGGAGAAATGAAGAAAGGGTGGACTGAAGACACAGAGAGATATAAAGTCAGAGGAGACTGTCGACAGAGAGAGAGCTGAAGTCAGAGGGAGAACTGAAGACAGGGTGAACTGATCACAGAAAGAGAACTGAATGCAGATGTAGTAATGAAGACAGAGAGAGAACTGAAGACAGGATGGATTGATCACAGAAAGAGAACTGAATGCAGATGGAGGAATGAAGACAGAGGGACAAATAAAGAAATGGTGGACTGATCACAGAAAGAGAACTGAATGCAGATTGAGAAATCAAGTCAGAGGGAGAAATGAAGAAAGGGTGGACTGAAGACACAGAGAGATATAAAGTCAGAAGAGACTGTCGACAGAGAGAGAGCTGAAGTCAGAGGGAGAACTGAAGGCAGGGAGATCTGATCACAGAAAGAGAACTGAATGCAGTTGGAGGAATGAAGACAGAGTGTGAAATGAAGAAAGGGTGGACTGACCACAGAAAGAGAACTGAATGCAGATGTAGTAATGAAGACAGAGAGAGAACTGAAGACAGGATGAACTGATCACAGAAAGAGAACTGAATGCAGATGGAGGAATGAAGACAGAGTGTGAAATGAAGAAAGTGTGGACTGATCACAGAAAGAGAACTGAATGCAGATGGAGTAATGAAGACAGAGGGAGAAATGAAGAAAGTGTGGACTGATCACAGAAAGAGAACTGCATGCAGATGGAGTAATGGAGACAGAGGGAGAAATGAAGAAAGGGTGGACTGATCACAGAAAGAGAACTGAATGCAGATGTAGTACTGAAGACAGAGAGTGAACTGAAGGCAGGGATAACTGATGACAGAAAGAGAACTGAATGCAGATGTAGTAAAGAAGACAGAGAGAGAACTGAAGACAGGATGAACTGATCACAGAAAGAGAACTGAATGCAGATGGAGGAATGAAGACAGAGTGTGAAATGAAGAAAGGGTGGACTGATCACAGGAAGAGAACAGAATGCAGATGGAGTAATGAAGACAGAGGGAGAAATGAAGAAAGGGTGGACTGAAGACACAGTGAGATATAAAGTCAGAGGGAGACTGTCGACAGAGAGAGAGCTGAAGACAGAGAGAGAACTGAAGGCAGGGTGAACTGATCACAGAAAGAGAGCTGAATGCAGATGTAGTATTGAAGACAGAGAGAGAACTGAAGGCAGGATGAACTGATCAGAGAAAGGGAATTGAATGTGGATAGAGTAATGAAGACAGAGGGTGAAATGAAGAAAGGGTGGACTGATCACAGAAAGAGAACTGAATGCAGATGTAGTAATGAAGACAGAGAGAGAACTGAAGACAGAATGAACTGATCACAGAAAGGGAATTGAATGTTGATGGAGTAATGAAGACAGAGGGTGAAATGAAGAAAGGGTGGACTGATCACAGAAAGAGAACTGAATTCAGATGGAGTAATGAAGACAGAGGGAGAAATGAATAAAGGGTGGACTGAAGACACAGAGAGATCTAAAGTGAGATTGCGAATGTCGACAGAGAGAGAGCTGAAGTCAGAGGGAGAACTGATGGCAGGGTGAACTGATCACAGAAAGAGAACTGAATGCAGATGTAGTCATGAAGACAGAGGGAGAAATGAAGACTGGGTGAACTGATCGCAGAAAGTGATCTGAATGCAGATGTCGTAACGAAGACAGAGGGAGAAATGAAGAAAGGGTGGTCTGATCAGAGAAAGGGAACTGAATGCAGATTGAGAAATAAAGACAGAGGGCGTAATGAAGAAAGGGTGGACTGAAGACACAGAGAGATATAAAGTCAGAGTGAGACTGTCGACAGAGAGAGAGCTGAAGTCAGAGGGAGAGCTGAAGGCAGTGTGAACTGATCACAGAAAGAGAACTGAATGCAGATGGAGTAATGAAGACAGAGGGAGAAATGAAGAAAGGGTGGACTGATCACAGAAGGAGAACTGAATGCAGATGGAGTAATGAAGACAGAGGGAGAAATGAAGAAAGGGTGGACTGATCACAGGAGGAGAACTGAATGCAGAGTGAGAAATCAAGACAGAGGGCGAAATGAAGAAAGGGTGGACTGAAGACGCAGAGAGATCTAAAGTCAGAGAGAGACTGTCGACAGAGAGAGAGCTGAAGTCAGAGGGAGAACTGAAGGCAGAATGAACTGTTCACAGAAAGAGATCTGAATGCAGATGTAGTAATGAAGACAGAGAGAGAACTGAAGACAGGATGAACGGATCACAGAAAGAGAACTGAATGCAGATGGAGTAATGAAGACAGAGGGAGAAATGAAGAAAGGGTGGACTGATCACAGAAAGAGAACAGAATGCAGATGGTGTAATGAAGACTGAGGGAGAAATGAAGAAAGGGTGGACTGATCACTGAAAGAGAACTGAATGCAGATGGAGTAATGAAGACAGAGGGAGAAATGAAGAAAGGGTGGTCTGATCACAGAAAGGGAACTGAATGCAGATGGAGTAATGAAGATAGAGGGAGAAGTATGAAAGGGTGGACTGAAGACACAGAGGGATCTAAAGTCAGAGGGAGAATGTCGACAGAGAGAGAACTGAAGTCAGTGAGAGAACTGAAGACATGGTGAACTGATCAAAGAAAGAGAACTGAACGCAGATGCAGTAATGAAGACAGAGGGAGAAATGAAGACTGGTGGACTGACCACAGAAAGTGAACTGAATGCAGATGGTGTAATGAAGACAAAGGGAGAAATGAAGAAAGGTTGGACTGAAGACACGGAGAGATCTTACGTCAGAGGGAAAGTATTGACAGAGACAGAGCTGAAGTCAGAGGGAGAACTGAAGAAAGGGTGGACTGAAGACACAGAGAGATATAAAGTCAGAGGGAGACTGTCGACAGAGAGAACTAAAGTCAGCAGGAGAACTGAAGACAGGATGAACTGATCACGGAAAGAGAACTGAATGCAGATGGAGTAATGAAGACAGAGGGTGAAATGAAGAAAGGGTTTACTATTCACAGAAAGAGAACTGAATGCAGATGGAGTAATGAAGGCAGAGGGAGAAATGAAGAAAGTGTGGACTGATCACAGAAAGTGATCTGAATGCAGATGGAGTAATGAAGACAGAGGGAGAAATGAAGAAAGGGTGGACTGATCACAGAAAGAGAACTGAATGCAGATGTTGTACTGAAGACAGAGAGTGAACTGAAGGCAGGGTGAACTGATCACAGAAAGAGAACTGAATGCAGATGGAGTAATGAAGACAGAGGGACAAATAAAGAAAGGGTGGACTGATCACAGAAAGAGAACTGAATGCAGATTGAGAAATCAAGTCAGAGGGAGAAATGAAGAAAGGGTGGACTGAAGACACAGAGAGATATAAAGTCAGAGGAGACTGTCGACAGAGAGAGAGCTGAAGTCAGAGGGAGAACTGAAGACAGGGTGAACTGATCACAGAAAGAGAACTGAATGCAGATGTAGTAATGAAGACAGAGAGAGAACTGAAGACAGGATGGATTGATCACAGAAAGAGAACTGAATGCAGATGGAGGAATGAAGACAGAGTGTGAAATGAAGAAAGGGTGGACTGATCACAGAAAGAGAACTGAATGCAGAAGGAGTAATGAAGACAGAGGGAGAAATGAAGAAAGTGTGGACTGATCACAGAAAGAGAACTGAATGCAGATGGAGTAATGAAGACAGAGGGAGAAATGAAGAAAGGGTGGACTGATGACACAGAGAGATATAAAGTCAGAGGGAGACTGTCGACAGAGAGAGAGCTGAAGTCAGAGGGAGAACTGAAGACAGGATGAACTGATCACAGAAAGAGAACTGAATGCAGATGTAGTAATGAAGACAGAGAGAGAACTGAAGACAGGATGAACTGATCACAGAAAGAGAACTGAATGCAGATGGGGGAATGAAGACAGAGGGTGAAATGAAGAAATTGTGGACTGATCACAGAAAGAGTACTGAATGCAGATGGAGTAATGAAGACAGAGGGAGAAATGAAGAAATTGTTGACTGATCACAGAAAGAGAACTGAATGCAAATGGAGCAATGAAGACAGAGCGAAAAATGAAGAAAGGGTGGACTGAAGACACAGAGAGATCTCAAGTCAGAGGGAGAATGTCGACAGAGAGAGAACTGAAGTCAGAGAGGGAAATGAAGACAGGGTGAACTGATCACAGAAAGAGAACTGAATGCAGATGGATTAAATATGACAGAGGGAGAAATGAAGAAAGGGTATACTGATCACAGAAAGAGAACTGAATGCAGATGTAGTAATGAAGACAGAGAGAGAACTGAAGTCACAGAGAGAACTGAAGACAGGGTGAACTGATCACAAAAAGAAAACTGAAGACAGATGGAGTATAGAAGACAGAGGGAGAAATGAAGACTGGGTGAACTGATCGCAGAAAGTGATCTGAATGCAGATGTAGTAACGAAGACAGTGGGAGAAATGAAGAAAGGGTGGTCTGATCAGAGAAGGGGAACTGAATGCAGATTGAGAAATCAGGACAGAGGGCGTAATGAAGAAAGGGTGGACTGAAGACACAGAGAGATATAAAGTCAGAGGGAGACTGTCGACAGGGAGAGAGCTGAAGTCAGAGGGAGAGCTGAAGGCAGTGTGAACTGATCACAGAAAGAGAACTGAATGCAGATGTAGTAATGAAGACAGAGAGAGAACTGAAGACTGGATGAACTGATCACAGAAAGAGAACTGAATGCAGATGGAGTAATGAAGACAGAGGGAGAAATGAAGAAAGGGTGGACTGATCACAGAAAGAGAACTGAATGCAGAGTGAGAAATCAAGACAGAGGGCGAAATGAAGAAAGGGTGGACTGAAGACACAGAGAGATCTAAAGTCAGAGGGAGACTGTCGACAGAGAGAGAGCTGAAGTCAGAGGGAGAACTGAAGGCAGAATGAACTGTTCACAGAAAGAGATCTGAATGCAGATGGAGCAATGAAGACAGAGGCAGAAATGAAGGAAGGGTGAACTGATCACAGAAACAGAACTTAATGCAGATGTAGTAATGAAGACAGAGGGGGAAATGAAGACAGGGTGGACTGATCACAGAAAGAGAACTGAATGCAGATGGAGTAATGAAGACAGAGGTAGAAATGAAGACAGGGTGGATTGAAGTCACAGAGAGATCTAAAGTCAGAGGGAAATTGTTGATAGAGAGAGAGCCGAAGTCAGAGGGAGAACTGAAGGAAGGGAGGACTGAAGACACAGAGAGATATCAAGTCAGAGGGAGACTGTCGACAGAGAGAACTGAAGTCAGAGGGGGAACTGAAGACAGGGTGAACTGATCACAAAAAGAGAACTGAAGACAGATGGAGTAATGAAGACAGAGAGATAACTGAAAACAGGACGAACTGATCACAGCAAGGGAACTGAATGCAGATGGAGTAATTAAGACAGAGGGAGATTTGAAGAAAGGGTGGACTGAAGACACAGAGAGATATAAAGTCAGAGGGAGACTGTCGACAGAGAGAACTGAAGTCAGAGGGGGAACTGAAGACAGGGTGAACTGATCGCAAAAAGAGAACAGAAGACAGATGGAGTAATGAAGACAGAGGGAGAAATGAAGAAAGAGAGGAATGATGGCACAGAGTGATCTAAAGTCAGAGGGAAACTGTTGACAGAGAGAGAGCTGAAGTCAGAGGGAGAACTGAAGGCAGGATGAACTGATCACAGAAAGAGAACTGAATGCAGATGTAGTAATGAAGACAGAGAGAGAACTGAAAACAGGATGAACTGATCACAGCAAGGGAACTGAATGCAGATGGAGTAATGAAGAGAGAGGGTGAAATAAGAAAGAGTGGAATGAAGACACAGAGAGATCTAAAGTCAGAGGGAGAATGTCGACAGAGAGGGAACTGATGTCAGTGACATAACTGAAGACAGGGTGAACTGATCACAGAAAGAGAACTGAATGCAGGTGAAGCAATGAAGACAGAGGGAGAAATGAAGGAAGGGTGAACTGATCACAGAAAGAGAACTGAATGCAGATGGATTAAAGATGACAGAGGGAGAAATGAAGAAAGGGTATACTGATCACAGAAAGAGAACTGAATGCAGATGTAGTAATGAAGACAGAGAGAGAACTGAAGTCACAGAGAGAACTGAAGACAGGGTGAACTGATCACAAAAAGAAAACTGAAGACAGATGGAGTATAGAAGACAGAGGGAGAAATGAAGACTGGGTGAACTGATCGCAGAAAGTGATCTGAATGCAGATGTAGTAACGAAGACGGATGGAGAAATGAAGAAAGGGTGGTCTGATCAGAGAAAGGGAACTGAATGCAGATTGAGAAATAAAGACAGAGGGCGTAATGAAGAAAGGGTGGACTGAAGACACAGAGAGATATAAAGTCAGAGGGAGACTGTCGACAGAGAGAGAGCTGAAGTCAGAGGGAGAGCTGAAGGCAGTGTGAACTGATCACAGAAAGAGAACTGAATGCAGATGTAGTAATGAAGACAGAGAGAGAACTAAAGACCGGATGAACTGATCACAGAAAGAGAACTGAATGCAGATGGAGTAATGAAGACAGAGGGAGAAATGAAGAAAGGGTGGACTGATCACAGAAAGAGAACTGAATGCAGAGTGAGAAATCAAGACAGAGGGCGAAATGAAGAAAGGGTGGACTGAAGACACAGAGAGATCTAAAGTCAGAGGGAGACTGTCGACAGAGAGAGAGCTAAAGTCAGAGGGAGAACTGAAGGCAGAATGAACTGTTCACAGAAAGAGATCTGAATGCAGATGGAGCAATGAAGACAGAGGAAGAAATGAAGGAAGGGTGAACTGATCACAGAAACAGAACTTAATGCAGATGTAGTAATGAAGACAGAGGGGGAAATGAAGACAGGGTGGACTGATCACAGAAAGTGAACTGAATGCAGATGGAGTAATGAAGACAGAGGTAGAAATGAAGACAGGGTGGATTGAAGTCACAGAGAGATCTAAAGTCAGAGGGAAATTGTTGACAGAGAGAGAGCCGAAGTCAGAGGGAGAACTGAAGGAAGGGAGGACTGAAGACACAGAGAGATATCAAGTCAGAGGGAGACTGTCGACAGAGAGAACTGAAGTCAGAGGGGGAACTGAAGACAGGGTGAACTGATCACAAAAAGAGAACTGAAGACAGATGGAGTAATGAAGACAGAGAGATAACTGAAAACAGGACGAATTGATCACAGCAAGGGAAATGAATGCAGATGGAGTAATTAAGACAGAGGGAGATTTGAAGAAAGGGTGGACTGAAGACACAGAGAGATATAAAGTCAGAGGGAGACTGTCGACAGAGAGAACTGAAGTCAGAGGGGGAACTGAAGACAGGGTGAACTGATCGCAAAAAGAGAACAGAAGACAGATGGAGTAATGAAGACAGAGGGAGAAATGAAGAAAGAGAGGAATGATGGCACAGAGTGATCTAAAGTCAGAGGGAAACTGTTGACAGAGAGAGAGCTGAAGACAGAGGGAGAACTGAAGGCAGGATGAACTGATCACAGAAAGAGAACTGAATGCAGATGTAGCAATGAAGACAGAGAGAGAACAGAAAACAGGATGAACTGATCACAGCAAGGGAACTGAATGCAGATGGAGTAATGAAGACAGAGGGAGAAATGAAGAAAGGGTTCACTGATCACTGAAAGAGAACTGAATGCAGATGGAGTAATGAAGAGAGAGGGTGAAATAAGAAAGGGTGGAATGAAGACACAGAGAGATCTAAAGTCAGAGGGAGAATGTCGACAGAGAGAGAACTGAAGTCAGTGACATAACTGAAGACAGGGTGAACTGATCACAGAAAGAGAACTGAATGCAGATGGAGCAATGAAGACAGAGGGAGAAAGGAAGGAAGGGTGAACTGATCACAGAAAGAGAACTTAATGCAGATGTCGTAATGAAGACAGAGGGAGAAATGAAGGAAGGGTGAACTGATCACAGAAAGAGAACTTAATGCAGATCTGGTAATGAAGACAGAGAGAGAACTGAAAACAGGATGAACTGATCACAGCAAGGGAACTGAATGCAGATGGAGTAATGAAGACAGAGGGAGAAATGAAGAAAGGGTTCACTGATCATTGAAAGAGAACTGAATGCAGATGGAGTAATGAAGACAGAGGGAGAAATGAAGAAAGGGTGGACTGAAGGCACAGAGAGATATAAAGTCAGAGGGAGACAGTCGACAGAGAGAACTGAAGTCAGAGGGGGAACTGAAGACAGGGTGAACTGATCACAAAAAGAGAACTGAAGACAGATGGAGTAATGAAGACAGAGAGAGAACTGAAAACAGGATGAACTGATCACAGCAAGGGAACTGAATGCAGATGGAGTAATGAAGACAGAGGAAGAAATGAAGAAAGGGTGGACAGATCACAGAAAGAGAACAGAATGCAGATGGAGTAATGAAGACAGAGGGAGAAATGAAGAAAGGGTTCACTGATCACTGAAATAGAACTGAATGCAGATGGAGTAATGAAGACAGAGGGAGAAATAAGAAAGGGTGGATTGATCACAGAAAGAGAACTGAATGCAGAGTGAGAAATCAAGACAGAGGGCGAAATGAAGAAAGGGTGGACTGAAGACACAGAGAGATCTGAAGTCAGAGGGAGAATGTCGACAGATATAGAACTTTTTTTAGTTTAGAGATACAGCACTGAAACAGGCCCTTCGGCCCACCGAGTCTGTGCCGACATTCAACCACCCATTTATACTAATGCTACACGAATCCCATATTCGAATAACATCCCCACCTGTCCCTATATATTTCCCTACCACCTACCAATACTAGGGTCAATTTATAATGGCCAATTAACCTATCAACCTGCAAGTCTTGGGCATGTGGGAGGAAACCGGAGCACCCGGAAGAAACCCACGCAGACACAGGGAGAACTTGCAAACTCCGCACAGGCAGTACCCAGAATCGAACCCGGGTCCCCGGAGCTGTGAGGCTGCAGTGCTAACCACTGTGCCACTGTGCCGCCCTGAAGTCAGTGAGAGAACTGAAGACAGGGTGAACTGATCACAGAAAGAGAAATGAATGCAGATGGAGCAATGAAGATATAGGGAGAAATGAAGGAAGGGTGAACTGATCACAGAAAGAGAACTTAATGCAGATGTAGTAATGAAGACAGAGGGAGAAATGAAGACAGGGTGGACTGATCACAGAAAGTGAACTGACTGCAGATGGAGTAATGAAGACAGAGGGAGAAAAGAAGAAAGGGTGGACTGAAGAAACAGAGAGATCGAAAGTCAGAGGGAAATTGTTGACAGAGAGAGAGCCGAAGTCAGAGGTAGAACTGAAGGAAGGGTGGACTGAAGACACAGAGAGATATAAAGTCAGAGGGAGAACTGAAGACAGGGTGAACAGATCACAAAAAGAGAACTGAAGACGGATGGAGTAATGAAGACAGAGAGAGAAATGAAGAAAGGTGGGACTGATCGCAGAAATTGAACTGAATGCAGATGGAGTAATGAAGACAGAGGGAGAAATGAAGAAAGGGTGGGCTGATCACTGAAAGAGAACTGAATGCAGATGAAGTAATGAAGATAGAGGGAGAAATAAGAAAGGGTGGACTGAAGACACAGATGGATCTAAAATCAGAGGGAGAAGGTCGACAGAGAGGGAGAGCTGAAGTCAGAGGGAGAACTGAAGGCAGGATGAACTGATCACAGAAAGAGAACTGAATGCAGATGTAGTAATGAAGACAAAGGGAGAAATGAAGAAAGGGTGGACTGATCACAGAAAGAGAACTGAATGCAGATGGAGTAATGAAGACAGAGGGAGAAATGAAGAAAGGGTGGACTGAAGACACAGAGGGATCTAAAGTCAGAGGGAGAAGTTCGACAGAGAGAGAGCTGAAGTCAGAGGGAGAACTAAAGGCAGGATGAACTGATCACAGAAAGAGAACTGAATGCAGATGTAGTAATGTAGACAGAGAGAACTGAAGACAGGATGAACTGATCACAGAAAGAGAACTGAATGCAGATGGATTAATGAAGACAGAGGGAGAAATGAAGAAAGGGTGGACTTATCACTGAAAGAGAACTGAATGCAAATGGAGTAATGAAGACAGAGGGAGAAATAAGAAAGAGTAAACTGATCACAGAAAGAGAACTGAATGCAGATAAAGTAATGAAGAGAGAGAGAGAAGTGAAAAAAGGGTAAACTGATCACAGAAAGAGAACTGAATGCAGATGGAGTAATGAAGACAGAGGGAAAAGTGAAGACAGGGTGAACTGATCACAGAAAGAGAACTGAATGCAGATGGAGTAATGAAAACAGAGTGATAAATGAAGAAAGGGTGGACTGAAGGCAGACGGAGATCTAAAGTCAGATGGTGACTGCTGACAGAGAGAGAGCTGAAGTCAGAGGGAGAACTGAAGACAGGGTGAACAGATCACAAAATGAGAACTGAATGCAGATGTAGTAATGTAGACAGAGAGAACTGAAGACAGGATGAACTGATCACAGAAAGAGAACTGAATGCAGATGGATTAATGAAGACAGAGGGAGAAATGAAGAAAGGGTGGTCTGATCACTGAAAGGGAACTGAATGCAGATTGAGAAATCAAGACTGAGGGCGTAATGAAGAAAGGGTGGACTGAAGACACAGAGAGATCCAAAGTCAGAGGGAGACTGTCGACAGAGAGAGAGCTGAAGTCAGTGGGAGATCTGAAGGCAGGGTGAACTGATCACAGAAAGAGAACTGAATGCAGATGGAGTAAAGTTGACAGAGGTAGAAATGAAGAAAGGGTGGACTGATCACAGAAAGAGAACTGAATGCAGATGGAGTAATGAAGACAGAGGGAGAAATGAAGAAAGTGTTGACTGAAGTCACAGAGAGATCTCAAGTCAGAGGGGAAAAATCGACAGAGAGAGAACTGAAATCAGAGAGAGAACTGAAGACAGGGTGAACTGATCACAGAAAGAGAACTGAATGCAGATGGAGTAAATATGACAGAGGTAGAAATGAAGACAGGGTGAACTGATCACAGAAAGAGAACAGAATGCAGATGGAGTAATGAAGACAGAGGGAGAAATGAAGAAAGGGTGGACTGATCACAGAAAGAGAACTGAAAGCCGATGGAGTAATGAAGACAGAGTGAGAAATGAAGAAATGCTGGCCTGAAGACACAGAGAGACATAAAGTCAGAGGGAGACTGTCGACAGAGAGAGAGCTGACGTCAGAGGGAGAACTGAAGGCAGGATGAACTGAACACAGAAAGAGAACTGAATGCAGATGTAGTAATGAAGACAGAGGGAGAAATGAAGACTGGGTGAACTGATCGCAGAAAGTGATCTGAATGCAGATGTAGTAACGAAGACAGAGGGAGAAATGAAGAAAGGGTGGTCTGATCAGAGAAAGGGAACTGAATGCAGATTGAGAAATAAAGACAGAGGGCGTAATGAAGAAAGGGTGGACTGAAGACACAGAGAGATATAAAGTCAGAGGGAGACTATCGACAGAGAGAGAGCTGAAGTCAGAGGGAGAGCTGAAGGCAGTGTGAACTGATCACAGAAAGAGAACTGAATGCAGATGTAGTAATGAAGACAGAGAGAGAAGTGAAGACCGGATGAACTGATCATAGAAAAAGAACTGAATGCAGATGGAGTAATGAAGACAGAGGGAGAAATGAAGAAAGGGTGGACTGATCACAGAAGGAGAACTGAATGCAGATGGAGTAATGAAGACAGAGGGAGAAATGAAGAAAGGGTGGACTGATCACAGGAGGAGAACTGAATGCAGAGTGAGAAATCAAGAGAGAGGGCGAAATGAAGAAAGGGTGGACTGAAGACGCAGAGAGATCTAAAGTCAGAGATAGACTGTCGACAGAGAGAGAGCTGAAGTCAGAGGGAGAACTGAAGGCAGAATGAACTGTTCACAGAAAGAGATCTGAATGCAGATGTAGTAATGAAGACAGAGAGAACTGAAGACAGGATGAACTGATCACAGAAAGAGAACTGAATGCAGATGGAGTAATGAAGACTGAGGGAGAAATGAAGAAAGGGTGGACTGATCACTGAAAGAGAACTGAATGCAGATGGAGTAATGAAGACAGAGGGAGAAATGAAGAAAGGGTGGTCTGATCACAGAAAGGGAACTGAATGCAGATGGAGTAATGAAGATAGAGGGAGAAGTATGAAAGGGTGGACTGAAGACACAGAGGGATCTAAAGTCAGAGGGAGAATGTCGACAGAGAGAGAACTGAAGTCAGTGAGAGAACTGAAGACAGGGTGAACTGATCAAAGAAAGAGAACTGAACGCAGATGTAGTAATGAAGACTGAGGGAGAAATGAAGACTGGTGGACTGATCACAGAAAGTGAACTGAATGCAGATGGTGTAATGAAGACAAAGGGAGAAATGAAGAAAGGTTGGACTGAAGACACGGAGAGATCTTACGTCAGAGGGAAAGTATTGACAGAGACAGAGCTGAAGTCACAGGGAGAACTGAAGAAAGGGTGGACTGAAGACACAGAGAGATATAAAGTCAGAGGGAGACTGTCGACAGAGAGAACTAAAGTCAGCAGGAGAACTGAAGACAGGATGAACTGATCACGGAAAGAGAACTGAATGCAGATGGAGTAATGAAGACAGAGTGTGAAATGAAGAAAGGGTTTACTATTCACAGAAAGAGAACTGAATGCAGATGGAGTAATGAAGGCAGAGGGAGAAATGAAGAAAGTGTGGACTGATCACAGAAAGAGATCTGAATGCAGATGGAGTAATGAAGACAGAGGGAGAAATGAAGAAAGGGTGGACTGATCACAGAAAGAGAACTGAATGCAGATGTTGTACTGAAGACAGAGAGTGAACTGAAGGCAGGGTGAACTGATCACAGAAAGAGAACTGAATGCAGATGGAGTAATGAAGACAGAGGGACAAATAAAGAAAGGGTGGACTGATCACAGAAAGAGAACTGAATGCAGATTGAGAAATCAAGTCAGAGGGAGAAATGAAGAAAGGGTGGACTGAAGACACAGAGAGATATAAAGTCAGAGGAGACTGTCGACAGAGAGAGAGCTGAAGTCAGAGGGAGAACTGAAGACAGGGTGAACTGATCACAGAAAGAGAACTGAATGCAGGTGTAGTAATGAAGACAGAGAGAGAACTGAAGACAGGATGAATTGATCACAGAAAGAGAACTGAATGCAGATGGAGGAATGAAGACAGAGTGTGAAATGAAGAAAGGGTGGACTGATCACAGAAGGAGAACTGAATGCAGAAGGAGTAATGAAGACAGAGGGAGAAATGAAGAAAGTGTGGACTGATCACAGAAAGAGAACTGAATGCAGATGGAGTAATGAAGACAGAGGGAGAAATGAAGACAGGATGAACTGATCACAGAAAGAGAACTGAATGCAGATGGGGGAATGAAGACAGAGGGTGAAATGAAGAAATTGTGGACTGATCACAGAAAGAGTACTGAATGCAGATGGAGTAATGAAGACAGAGGGAGAAATGAAGAAATTGTTGACTGATCACAGAAAGAGAACTGAATGCAGATGGAGCAATGAAGACAGAGGGAAAAATGAAGAAAGGGTGGACTGAAGACACAGAGAGATCTCAAGTCAGAGGGAGAATGTCGACAGAGAGAGAACTGAAGTCAGAGAGGGAACTGAAGACAGGGTGAACTGATCACAGAAAGAGAACTGAATGCAGATGGATTAAAGATGACAGAGGGAGAAATGAAGAAAGGGTATACTGATCACAGAAAGAGAACTGAATGCAGATGTAGTAATGAAGACAGAGAGAGAACTGAAGTCACAGAGAGAACTGAAGACAGGGTGAACTGATCACAAAAAGAAAACTGAAGACAGATGGAGTATAGAAGACAGAGGGAGAAATGAAGACTGGGTGAACTGATCGCAGAAAGTGATCTGAATGCAGATGTAGTAACGAAGACAGAGGGAGAAATGAAGAAAGGGTGGTCTGATCAGAGAAGGGGAACTGAATGCAGATTGAGAAATCAGGACAGAGGGCGTAATGAAGAAAGGGTGGACTGAAGACACAGAGAGATATAAAGTCAGAGGGAGACTGTCGATAGAGAGAGATCTGAAGTCAGAGGGAGAGCTGAAGGCAGTGTGAACTGATCACAGAAAGAGAACTGAATGCAGATGTAGTAATGAAGACAGAGAGAGAACTGAAGACCGGATGAACTGATCACAGAAAGAGAACTGAATGCAGATGGAGTAATGAAGACAGAGGGAGAAATGAAGAAAGGGTGGACTGGTCACAGAAAGAGAACTGAATGCAGAGTGAGAAATGAAGACAGAGGGCGAAATGAAGAAAGGGTGGACTGAAGACACAGAGAGATCTAAAGTCAGAGGGAGACTGTCGACAGAGAGAGAGCTGAAGTCAGATGGAGAGCTGAAGGCAGTGTGAACTGATCACAGAAAGAGATCTGAATGCAGATGGAGCAATGAAGACAGAGGCAGAAATGAAGGAAGGGTGAACTGACCACAGAAACAGAACTTAATGCAGATGTAGTAATGAAGATAGAGGGGGAAATGAGGACAGGGTGGACTGATCACAGAAAGAGAACTGAATGCAGACGGAGTAATGAAGACAGAGAGATAACTGAAAACAGGACGAACTGATCACAGCAAGGGAACTGAATGCAGATGGAGTAATTAAGACAGAGGGAGATTTGAAGAAAGGGTGGACTGAAGACACAGAGAGATATAAAGTCAGAGGGAGACTGTCGACAGAGAGAACTGAAGTCAGAGGGGGAACTGAAGACAGGGTGAACTGATCGCAAAAAGAGAACAGAAGACAGATGGAGTAATGAAGACAGAGGGAGAAATGAAGAAAGAGAGGAATGATGGCACAGAGTGATCTAAAGTCAGAGGGAAACTGTTGACAGAGAGAGAGCTGAAGTCAGAGGGAGAACTGAAGGCAGGATGAACTGATCACAGAAAGAGAACTGAATGCAGATGTAGTAATGAAGACAGAGAGAGAACTGAAAACAGGATGAACTGATCACAGCAAGGGAACTGAATGCAGATGGAGTAATGAAGACAGAGGGAGAAATGAAGAAAGGGTTCACTGATCACTGAAAGAGAACTGAATGCAGATGGAGTAATGAAGAGAGAGGGTGAAATAAGAAAGAGTGGAATGAAGACACAGAGTGATCTGAAGTCAGAGGGAGAATGTCGACAGAGAGGGAACTGAAGTCAGTGACATAACTGAAGACAGGGTGAACTGATCACAGAAAGAGAACTGAATGCAGATGAAGCAATGAAGACAGAGGGAGAAATGAAGGAAGGGTGAACTGATCACAGAAAGAGAACTGAATGCAGATGGATTAAAGATGACAGAGGGAGAAATGAAGAAAGGGTATACTGATCACAGAAAGAGAACTGAATGCAGATGTAGTAATGAAGACAGAGAGAGAACTGAAGTCACAGAGAGAACTGAAGACAGGGTGAACTGATCACAAAAAGAAAACTGAAGACAGATGGAGTATAGAAGACAGAGGGAGAAATGAAGACTGGGTGAACTGATCGCAGAAAGTGATCTGAATGCAGATGTAGTAACGAAGACAGAGGGAGAAATGAAGAAAGGGTGGTCTGATCAGAGAAAGGGAACTGAATGCAGATTGAGAAATCAAGACAGAGGGCGTAATGAAGAAAGGGTGGACTGAAGACACAGAGAGATATAAAGTCAGAGGGAGACTGTCGACAGAGAGAGAGCTGAAGTCAGAGGGAGAGCTGAAGGCAGTGTGAACTGATCACAGAAAGAGAACTGAATGCAGATGTAGTAATGAAGACAGAGAGAGAACTGAAGACTGGATGAACTGATCACAGAAAGAGAACTGAATGCAGATGGAGTAATGAAGACAGAGGGAGAAATGAAGAAAGGGTGGACTGATCACAGAAAGAGAACTGAATGCAGAGTGAGAAATCAAGACAGAGGGCGAAATGAAGAAAGGGTGGACTGAAGACACAGAGAGATCTAAAGTCAGAGGGAGACTGTCGACAGAGAGAGAGCTGAAGTCAGAGGGAGAACTGAAGGCAGAATGAACTGTTCACAGAAAGAGATCTGAATGCAGATGGAGCAATGAAGACAGAGGAAGAAATGAAGGAAGGGTGAACTGATCACAGAAACAGAACTTAATGCAGATGTAGTAATGAAGACAGAGGGGGAAATGAAGACAGGGTGGACTGATCACAGAAAGTGAACTGAATGCAGATGGAGTAATGAAGACAGAGGTAGAAATGAAGACAGGGTGGATTGAAGTCACAGAGAGATCTAAAGTCAGAGGGAAATTGTTGACAGAGAGAGAGCCGAAGTCAGAGGGAGAACTGAAGGAAGGGAGGACTGAAGACACAGAGAGATATAAAGTCAGAGGGAGACTGTCGACAGAGAGAACTGAAGTCAGAGGGGGAACTGAAGACAGGGTGAACTGATCACAAAAAGAGAACTGAAGACAGATGGAGTAATGAAGACAGAGAGATAACTGAAAACAGGACGAACTGATCACAGCAAGGGAACTGAATGCAGATGGAGTAATTAAGACAGAGGGAGATTTGAAGAAAGGGTGGACTGAAGACACAGAGAGATATAAAGTCAGAGGGAGACTGTCGACAGAGAGAACTGAAGTCAGAGGGGGAACTGAAGACAGGGTGAACTGATCGCAAAAAGAGAACAGAAGACAGATGGAGTAATGAAGACAGAGGGAGAAATGAAGAAAGAGAGGAATGATGGCACAGAGTGATCTAAAGTCAGAGGGAAACTGTTGACAGAGAGAGAGCTGAAGTCAGAGGGAGAACTGAAGGCAGGATGAACTGATCACAGAAAGAGAACTGAATGCAGATGTAGTAATGAAGACAGAGAGAGAACTGAAAACAGGATGAACTGATCACAGCAAGGGAACTGAATGCAGATGGAGTAATGAAGACAGAGGGAGAAATGAAGAAAGGGTTCACTGATCACTGAAAGAGAACTGAATGCAGATGGAGTAATGAAGAGAGAGGGTGAAATAAGAAAGGGTGGAATGAAGACACAGAGAGATCTAAAGTCAGAGGGAGAATGTCGACAGAGAGAGAACTGAAGTCAGTGACATAACTGAAGACAGGGTGAACTGATCACAGAAAGAGAACTGAATGCAGATGGAGCAATGAAGACAGAGGGAGAAATGAAGGAAGGGTGAACTGATCACAGAAAGAGAACTTAATGCAGATGTCGTAATGAAGACAGAGGGAGAAATGAAGGAAGGGTGAACTGATCACAGAAAGAGAACTTAATGCAGATGTAGTAATGAAGACAGAGAGAGAACTGAAAACAGGATGAACTGATCACAGCAAGGGAACTGAATGCAGATGGAGTAATGAAGACAGAGGGAGAAATGAAGAAAGGGTTCACTGATCACTGAAAGAGAACTGAATGCAGATGGAGTAATGAAGACAGAGGGAGAAATGAAGAAAGGGTGGACTGAAGGCATAGAGTGATCTAAAGTCAGAGGGAAACTGTTGACAGAGAGAGAGCTGAAGTCAGAGGGGGAACTGAAGACAGGATGAACTGATCACAGAAAGAGAACTGAATGCAGATGTAGTAATGAAGACAGAGAGAGAACTGAAAACAGGATGAACTGATCACAGCAAGGGAACTGAATGCAGATGGAGTAATGAAGACAGAGGGAGAAATGAAGAAAGGGTTCACTGATCACTGAAAGAGAACTGAATGCAGATGGAGTAATGAAGAGAGAGGGTGAAATAAGAAAGGGTGGAATGAAGACACAGAGAGATCTGAAGTCAGAGGGAGAATGTCGACAGAGAGGGAACTGAAGTCAGTGACATAACTGAAGACAGGGTGAACTGATCACAGAAAGAGAACTGAATGCAGATGGAGCAATGAAGACAGAGGGAGAAATGAAGGAAGGGTGAACTGATCACAGAAAGAGAACTTAATGCAGATGTCGTAATGAAGACAGAGGGAGAAATGAAGGAAGGGTGAACTGATCACAGAAAGAGAACTTAATGCAGATGTAGTAATGAAGACAGAGAGAGAACTGAAAACAGGATGAACTGATCACAGCAAGGGAACTGAATGCAGATGGAGTAATGAAGACAGAGGGAGAAATGAAGAAAGGGTTCACTGATCACTGAAAGAGAACTGAATGCAGATGGAGTAATGAAGACAGAGGGAGAAATGAAGAAAGGGTGGACTGAAGGCACAGAGAGATATAAAGTCAGAGGGAGACAGTCGACAGGGAGAACTGAAGTCAGAGGGGGAACTGAAGACAGGGTGAACTGATCACAAAAAGAGAACTGAAGACAGATGGAGTAATGAAGACAGAGAGAGAACTGAAAACAGGATGAACTGATCACAGCAAGGGAACTGAATGCAGATGGAGTAATGAAGACAGAGGAAGAAATGAAGAAAGGGTGGACAGATCACAGAAAGAGAACAGAATGCAGATGGAGTAATGAAGACAGAGGGAGAAATGAAGAAAGGGTTCACTGTTCACTGAAATAGAACTGAATGCAGATGGAGTAATGAAGACAGAGGGAGAAATAAGAAAGGGTGGATTGAAGACACAGAGAGATCTGAAGTCAGAGGGAGAATGTCGACAGATATAGAACTTCTTTTAGTTTAGAGATACAGCACTGAAACAGGCCCTTCGGCCCACCGAGTCTGTGCCGACCATCAACCACCCATTTATACTAATCCTACACGAATCCCATATTCGAATAACATCCCCACCTGTCCCTATATATTTCCCTACCACCTACCAATACTAGGGTCAATTTATAATGGCCAATTAACCTACAAGTCTTGGGCATGTGGGAGGAAACCGGAGCACCTGGAAGAAACCCACGCAGACACAGTGAGAACTTGCAAACTCCGCACAGGCAGTACCCAGAATCGAACCCGGGTCCCCGGAGCTGTGAGGCTGCAGTGCTAACCACTGTGCCACTGTGCCGCCCTGAAGTCAGTGAGAGAACTGAAGACAGGGTGAACTGATCACAGAAAGAGAAATGAATGCAGATGGAGCAATGAAGATATAGGGAGAAATGAAGGAAGGGTGAACTGATCACAGAAAGAGAACTTAATGCAGATGTAGTAATGAAGACAGAGGGAGAAATGAAGACAGGGTGGACTGATCACAGAAAGTGAACTGACTGCAGATGGAGTAATGAAGACAGAGGGAGAAAAGAAGAAAGGGTGGACTGAAGACACAGAGGGAGAAGTTCGACAGAGAGAGAGCTGAAGTCAGAGGGAGAACTAAAGGCAGGATGAACTGATCACAGAAAGAGAACTGAATGCAGATTGTAGTAATGTAGACAGAGAGAACTGAAGACAGGATGAACTGATCACAGAAAGAGAACTGAATGCAGATGGATTAATGAAGACAGAGGGAGAAATGAAGAAAGGGTGGACTTATCACTGAAAGAGAACTGAATGCAAATGGAGTAATGAAGACAGAGGGAGAAGTGAAGACAGGGTGAACTGAACACAGAAAGAGAACTGAATGCAGATGGAGTAATGACAGACAGAGGGAGAACAGAAGAAAGGGTGGACTGAAGACAAAAATAGATCTAAAGTCAGAGGGTGTCTGTCGACACAGAGAAATCAGAAGTCAGAGGGAGAACTGAAGACAGGGTGAACAGATGATTGAAAGAGAACTGGCGACAGATAGAGTAATGAAGACAGAGGGAGAAATGAAGAGAGGGTCATTTGATCACAGAAAGAGAACTGAATGCAGATGGAGTAATGAGGACACAGGGAGAATGAAGAAAGGGTGGACTGATCACAAATAGCGAAATGAAGACAAATGGAGTAATGATGACAGAGGGAGAAATGAAGAAAGTATGGACTGATTACAGAAAGAGAACATGAATGCAGATTGAGAAATCAAGACACAGGGCGAAATGACGAAAGGGTGGACTGAAGACACAGAGAGATCTAAAATCAGAGGTACACTGTCGACAGAGAGAGAGCTGAAGTCAGAGGGAGAACAGAAGACAGGGTGAACTGATGACAGAAATAGAACTGACGACAGTTGGAGTAATGAAGACAGAGGCAGAAATGAAGACAGTGTGCACTGATCACAGCAAGTGAACTGAATGTAGATGGAGTAATGAAGACAGAGGGTGAAATGAAGAAAGGGTGGACTGAAGACACAGAGTGATCTAAAGTCAGAGGGAGACTGCTGACAGACAGAGAGCTGAAGTCAGAGGGAGAACTGAAGAAAGGTTGGACTGAAGACACAGAGAGATCGAAAGTCAGAGGGAGTCTGTCGACAGAGAGAGAACTGAGGTCAGAGGGACAACTGAAGACAAGGTGAACTGATCACAGAAAGAGAACTGAATGCAGATGGAGTAATGAAGACAGAGGGAGAAATAAGAAATGGTGGACTGATCGCAGAAAGAGAACTGAATGCAGATGAAGCAATGAAGACAGATGGAGAAGTGAAGAAACGGTGGACTGATCACAGAAAGAGAACTGAATGCAGATGGAGTAATGAAGACAGAGGGAGAAATGAAGAAAGGGAGAACTGAAGACACAGAGAAATCTAATGTCAGATGGTGACTGTCAACAGAGAGAAAAGTGATGTCAGAGGGAGAACTGAAGATCGGGTGAACTGATGACAGAAATAGAACTGACGACAGATGTAGTAATGAAGACAGAGGCAGAAATGAAGATAGGGTGGACTGATCACAGAAAGTGAACTGAATGTAGATGGAGTAATGAAGACAGAGGGTGAAATGAAGAAAGGGTGGACTGATTACAGAAAGAGAACTGAATGCAGATGGAGTAATGAAGACAGAGGGAAAAGTGATGACAGGGTGAAATGATCACATGAAGAGAACTGAATGCAGATGGAGTTATGAAGTCAGAGTGAGAAATGAAGAAAGGGTGGACTGAAGACAAAAAGAGATCGAAAGACAGATGGTGACTGCCGACAGAGAGAAAATTGAAGTCAGAGGGAGAACTGAAGACAGTGTCAACTGATGACAGAAATCGAACTGACGACAGATGGAGTAATGAAGACAGAGGCAGAAATGAAGACAGGGTGGACTGATCACAGAAAGTGAACTGAATGTAGATGAAGTAATGAAGACAGAGGGAGAAATGAAGACAGGGTGGACTGATCACAGAAAGTGAACTGACTGCAGATGGAGTAATGAAGACAGAGGGAGAAAAGAAGAAAGGGTGGACTGAAGACACAGAGGGATCTAAAGTCAGAGGGAGAAGTTCGACAGAGAGAGAGCTGAAGTCAGAGGGAGAACTAAAGGCAGGATGAACTGATCACAGAAAGAGAACTGAATGCAGATGTAGTAATGTAGACAGAGAGAACTGAAGACAGGATGAACT
Source organism: Heterodontus francisci (assembly GCF_036365525.1). Taxonomy (NCBI): domain Eukaryota; kingdom Metazoa; phylum Chordata; class Chondrichthyes; order Heterodontiformes; family Heterodontidae; genus Heterodontus; species Heterodontus francisci. The sequence continues at coordinate 7,468,331 of NW_027141093.1, forward strand.
GATCACAGAAAGAGAACTGAATGCAGATGGATTAATGAAGACAGAGGGAGAAATGAAGAAAGGGTGGACTTATCACTGAAAGAGAACTGAATGCAAATGGAGTAATGAAGACAGAGGGAGAAGTGAAGACAGGGTGAACTGAACACAGAAAGAGAACTGAATGCAGATGGAGTAATGACAGACAGAGGGAGAACAGAAGAAAGGGTGGACTGAAGACAAAAATAGATCTAAAGTCAGAGGGTGTCTGTCGACACAGAGAAATCAGAAGTCAGAGGGAGAACTGAAGACAGGGTGAACAGATGATTGAAAGAGAACTGGCGACAGATGGAGTAATGAAGACAGAGGGAGAAATGAAGAGAGGGTCATTTGATCACAGAAAGAGAACTGAATGCAGATGGAGTAATGAGGACACAGGGAGAATGAAGAAAGGGTGGACTGATCACAAATAGCGAAATGAAGACAAATGGAGTAATGATGACAGAGGGAGAAATGAAGAAAGTATGGACTGATTACAGAAAGAGAACATGAATGCAGATTGAGAAATCAAGACACAGGGCGAAATGACGAAAGGGTGGACTGAAGACACAGAGAGATCTAAAATCAGAGGTACACTGTCGACAGAGAGAGAGCTGAAGTCAGAGGGAGAACAGAAGACAGGGTGAACAGATGACAGAAATAGATCTGACGACAGTTGGAGTAATGAAGACAGAGGCAGAAATGAAGACAGTGTGCACTGATCACAGCAAGTGAACTGAATGTAGATGGAGTAATGAAGACAGAGGGTGAAATGAAGAAAGGGTGGACTGAAGACACAGAGTGATCTAAAGTCAGAGGGAGACTGCTGACAGACAGAGAGCTGAAGTCAGAGGGAGAACTGAAGAAAGGTTGGACTGAAGACACAGAGAGATCGAAAGTCAGAGGGAGTCTGTCGACAGAGAGAGAACTGAGGTCAGAGGGACAACTGAAGACAAGGTGAACTGATCACAGAAAGAGAACTGAATGCAGATGGAGTAATGAAGACAGAGGGAGAAATAAGAAATGGTGGACTGATCGCAGAAAGAGAACTGAATGCAGATGAAGCAATGAAGACAGATGGAGAAGTGAAGAAACGGTGGACTGATCACAGAAAGAGAACTGAATGCAGATGGAGTAATGAAGACAGAGGGAGAAATGAAGAAAGGGAGAACTGAAGACACAGAGAAATCTAATGTCAGATGGTGACTGTCAACAGAGAGAAAAGTGATGTCAGAGGGAGAACTGAAGATCGGGTGAACTGATGACAGAAATAGAACTGACGACAGATGTAGTAATGAAGACAGAGGCAGAAATGAAGATAGGGTGGACTGATCACAGAAAGTGAACTGAATGTAGATGGAGTAATGAAGACAGAGGGTGAAATGAAGAAAGGGTGGACTGATTACAGAAAGAGAACTGAATGCAGATGGAGTAATGAAGACAGAGGGAAAAGTGATGACAGGGTGAAATGATCACATGAAGAGAACTGAATGCAGATGGAGTTATGAAGTCAGAGTGAGAAATGAAGAAAGGGTGGACTGAAGACAAAAAGAGATCGAAAGACAGATGGTGACTGCCGACAGAGAGAAAATTGAAGTCAGAGGGAGAACTGAAGACAGTGTCAACTGATGACAGAAATCGAACTGACGACAGATGGAGTAATGAAGACAGAGGCAGAAATGAAGACAGGGTGGACTGATCACAGAAAGTGAACTGAATGTAGATGAAGTAATGAAGACAGAGGGAGAAATGAAGAAACGGTGGACTGATCCCTGAAAGAGAACTGAATGCGGATGGAGTAATGAAGACAGAGGGAGAAATGAAGAAAGGGTGGACTGAAGACACAGAGAGATCTAACGTCAGAGGGAGACTGTCGGCAGAGAGAGAGAGCTGAAGTCAGAGGGAGAACTGAAGGCAGGGTGAACTGATCACAGAAAGAGAACTGAATGCAGATGGAGCAATGAAAACAGAGGGAGAACTGAAGAAAGGGTGGACTGATCACAGAAAGAGAACTGAATGCAGATGGAGTAATGAAGACAGAGTGAGAAATGAAGAAAGGGTTCACTGAAGACAAAAAGAGATCTAAAGTCAGATGGTGACTGTCGACAGAGAGAAAACTGAAGTCAGAGGGAGAACTGAAGACAGGGTGCACTGATGACAGAAATAGAACTGACCACAGATGGAGTAATGAAGACAGTGGCAGAAATGAAGACAGGGTGGACTGATCACAGAAAGTGAACTGAATGTAGATGGAGTAATGAAGAGAGAGGGAGAAATGAAGAAAGGGTGGACTGAAGACACAGTGTGATCTAAAGTCAGAGGGAGACTGTTGACAGAGAGAGAGCTGAAGTCAGAGGCAGAACGGAAGAAAGGTTGGACTGAAGACACAGAGAGATCTAATGTCAGAGAGAGTCCGTCGACAGAGAGAAAACTGAGATCAGAGGGAGAACTGAAGACACGGTGAACTGATCACAGAAAGAGAACTGAATGCAGATGGAGTATTGAAGACAGAGGGAGAAATGAAGAAACGGTGGACTGATCACAGAAAGAGAACAGAATGCAGATTGAGTAATGAAGAGAGAGAGAGGACGGAAGTCAGGATGAACTGATCACAGAAAGAGAACTGAATGCAGATGAAGCAATGAAGACAGGTGGAGAAATGATGAAACGGTGGACTGATCACAGAAAGAGAACTGAATGCAGATGGAGTAATGAAGACAGAGGGAGAAATGAAGAAAGGGAGAACTGAAGACACAGAGCAATCTAATGTCAGATGGTGACTGTCGACAGAGGGAAAACTGAAGTCAGAGGGAGAACTGAAGACAGGGTGAACTGATGTCAGAAAGTGAACTGAATGCAGATGGAGTAATGAAGACAGAGTGAGAAATGAAGAAAGGGTGGACTGAAGACAAAAAGAGATCTAAAGTCAGATGGTAACAGTCGACAGAGAGAAAACTGAAGTCAGAGGGAGAACTGAAGACAGGGTGACCTGATGACAGAAATAGAACTGACGACAGATGTAGTCATGAAGACAGAGGCAGAAATGAAGATAGGGTGGACTGATTACAGAAAGTGAACTGAATGTGGATGGAGTAATGAAGACAGAGGGTGAAATGAAGAAAGGGTGGACTGATTACAGAAAGAGAACTGAATGCAGATGGAGTAATGAAGACAGAGGGAAAAGTGACGACAGGGTGAACTGATCACATAAAGAGAACTGAATGCAGATGGAGTAATGAAGACAGAGTGAGAAATGAAGAAAGGGTGGACTGAAGACAAAAAGAGATCGAAAGACAGATGGTGACTGCCGACAGAGAAAATTGAAGTCAGAGGGAGAAATGAAGACAGTGTGAACTGATGACAGAAATAGAACTGACGACAGATGGAGTAATGAAGACAGAGGCAGAAATGAAGACAGGGTGGACTGATCGCAGAAAGTGAACTGAATGTAGATGGAGTAATGCAGACAGAGGGAGAAATGAAGAAAGGGTGGACTGAAGACACAGAGAGATCTAAAGTCACAGGGAGAACTGAATGCAGGGTGAACTGATCACAGAAAGAGAACTGAATGCAGATGGAGTAATGAAAACAGAGGGAGAACTGAAGACAGGATGTACTGATCACAGAAAGAGAACTGAATGCAGATGAAGCAATGAAGACAGATGGAGAAGTGAAGAAACGGTGGACTGATCACAGAAAGAGAACTGAATGCAGATGGAGTAATGAAGACAGAGGGAGAAAGAAGAAATGGTGGACTGATCGCAGAAAGAGAACTGAATGCAGATGGAGTAATGAAGACAGAGAGAGGACTGAAGACAGGATGAACTGATCACAGAAAGAGAACTGAATGCAGATGAAGCAATGAAGACAGATGGAGAAGTGAAGAAACGGTGGACTGATCACAGAAAGAGAACTGAATGCAGATGGAGTAATGAAGACAGAGGGAGAAATGAAGAAACGGTGGACTGATCCCAGAAAGAGAACTGAATGCAGATGGCGTAATGCTGACAGAGGGAGAAATGAAGAAAGGGTGGACTGATCGCAGAAAGAGAACTGAATTCAGATGGAGTAATGAAGACAGAGAGAGGACTGAAGACAGGATGAACAGATCACAGAAAGAGAACTGAATGCAGATGGAGTAATGAAGACAGAGGGAGAAATGAAGAAAGGGAGAACTGAAGACACAGAGAAATCTAATGTCAGATGGTGACTGCCGACAGAGAGAAAACTGAAGTCAGAGGGAGAACTGAAGACTGGGTGAACTGATGACAGAAATGGAACTGACGACAGATGGAGTAATGAAGACAGAGGCAGAAATGAAGAAAGGGTGGACTGAAGACACAGAGAGATCTAAAGTCAGAGGGAGACTGTCGACAGAGAGAGAGCTGAAGTCAGAGGGAGAACTGAAGGCAGGGTGAACTGATCACAGAAAGAGAACTGAATGCAGATGGAGTAATGAAAACAGAGGGAGAACTGAAGAAAGGGTGGACTGATCACAGAAAGAGAACTGAATGCAGATGGAGTAATGAAGACAGAGGGAGAAATGAAGAAAGGGTGGACTGAAGACAAAAAGAGATCTAAAGTCAGAGGGTGACTGTGGACAGAGAGAAAACTGATGTCAGAGGGAGAACTGAAGGCAGGTTGAACTGATCACAAAAAGAGATCTGAATGCAGATGGGGTAATGAGGACAGAGTGAGAAATGAAGAAAGGGTTCACTGAAGACAAAAAGAGATCTAAAGTCAGATGGTGACTGTCGACAGAGAGAAAACTGAAGTCAGAGGGAGAACAGAAGACAGGGTGAACTGATGACAGAAATAGAACTGTCGACAGATGGAGTAATGAAGACAGAGGCAGAAATGAAGACAGTGTGGACTGATCACAGAAAGTGAACTGAATGTAGATGGAGTAATGAAGACAGAGGGTGAAATGAAGAAAGGGTGGACTGAAGACACAGAGTGATCTAAAGTCAGAGGGAGATGCTGACAGAGAGAGATCTGAAGTCAGAGGGAGAACTGAAGAATGGTTGGACTGAAGAGACAGAGAGATCTAAAGTCAGAGGGAGTCTGTCGACAGAGAGAGAACTGAGGTCAGAGGGAGAACTGAAGACAAGGTGAACTGATCACAGAAAGAGAACTGAATGCAGATGGAGTAATGAAGACAGAGGGAGAAATGAAGAAATGGTGGACTGATCGCAGAAAGAGAACTGAATGCAGACGGAGTAATGAAGACAGAGAGAGGATTGAAGAAAGGATGAACAGATCACAGAAAGAGAACTGAATGCAGATGAAGCAATGAAGACAGATGGAGACCTGAAGTAACGGTGGACTGATCACAGAAAGAGAACTGAATGCAGATGGAGTAATGAAGACAGAGGGAGAAATGAAGAAAGGGAGAACTCAAGACACAGAGAAATCTAATGTCAGATGGTGACTGTCGACAGAGAGAAAAGTGATGTCAGAGGGAGAACTGAAGACAAGGTGAACTGATGACAGAAATAGAACTGACGACAGATGTAGTAATGAAGACAGAGGCAGGAATGAAGACAGGGTGGACTGACCACAGAAAGTGAACTGAATGCAGATGGAATAATGAAGACAGAGGGAGAAATGAAGAAAGTGTGGACTGAAGACACAGTGTGATCTAAAGTCAGAGGGAGACTGTTGACAGAGAGAGAGCTGAATTTAGAGGCAGAACTGAAGGTAGGTTGAACTGATCGCAGAAAGAGAACTGAATGCAGATGGAGTAATGAAAGCAGAGGTAGAACTGAAGAAAGGGTGGACTGATCACAGAAAGAGAACTGAATGCAGATGGAGTAATGAAGACAGAGGGAGAACTGAAGAAAGGGTGGACTGAAGACAAAAAGAGATCTAAAGTCAGAGGGTGACTGTCGACAGAGAGAAAACTGAAGTCAGGGGGAGAACTGAAGGCAGGGTGAACTGATCACAGAAAGAGAACTGAATGCAGATGGAGTAATGAGGACAGAGTGAGAAATGAAGAAAGGGTTCACTGAAGACAAAAAGAGATCTAAAATCAGATGGAGTAATGAAGACAGAGGGAGAAATGAAGAAATAGTGGACTGATCGCAGAAAGAGAACTGAATGCAGATGGAGTAATGAAGACAGAGAGAGGACTGAAGACAGGATGAACTGATCACAGAAAGAGAACTGAATGAAGATGGAGTAATGAAGACAGAGGGAGAAATGAAGAAAGGGAGAACTGAAGACACAGAGAAATCTAATGTCAGATGGTGACTGTCGACAGAGAGAAAACTGAAGTCAGAGGGAGAACTGAAGACAGGGTGAACTGATGACAGAAATGGAACTGACGACAGATGTAGTAATGAAGACAGAGGCAGAAATGAAGAAAGGGTGGACTGAAGACACAGAGAAATCTAAAGTCAGAGGGAGACTGTCGACAGAGAGAGAGCTGAAGTCAGAGGGAGAACTGAAGGCAGGGTGGACTGATCACAGAAAGAGAACTGAAAGCAGATGGAGTAATGAAGACAGAGGGAGAAATGAAGAAAGGGTGGACTGAAGACAAAAAGAGATCTAAAGTCAGAGGGTGACTGTCGACAGAGAGAAAACTGAAGTCAGAGGGAGAACTGAAGGCAGGTTGAACTGATCACAGAAAGAGAACTTAATGCAGATGGAGTAATGAGGACAGAGTGAGAAATGAAGAAAGGGTTCACTGAAGACAAAAAGAGATCTAAAGTCAGATGGTGACTGTCGACAGAGAGAAAACTGAAGTCAGAGGGAGAACAGAAGACAGGGTGAACTGATGACTGAAATAGAACTGTCGACAGATGGAGTAATGAAGACAGAGGCAGAAATGAAGACAGTGTGGACTGATCACAGAAAGTGAACTGAATGTAGATGGAGTAATGAAGACAGAGGGTGAAATGAAGAAATGGTGGACTGATTACAGAAAGAGAACTGAATGCAGATGGAGTAATGAAGACAGAGGGAAAAGTGTCGACAGGGTGAACTGATCACATAAAGAGAACTGAATGCAGATGGAGTAATGAAGACAGCGTGAGAAATGAAGAAAGGGTGGACTGAAGACAAAAAGAGATCGAAAGACAGATGGTGACTGCCGACAGAGGGAAAATTGAAGTCAGAGGGAGAACTGAAGACAGTGTGAACTAATGACAGAAATAGAACTGACGACAGATGGAGTAATGAAGACATAGCCAGTAATGAAGACAGGGTGGACTGATCACAGAAAGTGAAATGAATGTAGATTGAGTAATGAAGACAGAGGGAGAAATGAAGAAACGGTGGACTGATCCCAGAAAGAGAACTGAATGCAGATGGAGTAATGCTGACAGAGGGAGAAATGAAGAAAGGGTGGACTCAAGACACAGAGAGATCGAAAGTCAGAGGGAGACTGTCGACAGAGAGAGTGCTGAAGTCAGAGGGAGAACTGAAGGTAGGTTGAACTGATCGCAGAAAGAGAACTGAATGCAGATGGAGTAATGAAAGCAGAGGGAGAACTGAAGAAAGGGTGGACTGATCACAGAAAGAGAACTGAATGCAGATGGAGTAATGAAGACAGAGGGAGAAATGAAGAAAAGGTGGACTGAAGACAAAAAGAGATCTAAAGTCAGAGGGTGACTGTCGACAGAGAGAAAACTGAAGTCAGAGGGAGAACTGAAGGCAGGGTGAACTGATCACAGAAAGAGAACTGAATGCAGATGGAGTAATGAGGACAGAGTGAGAAATGAAGAAAGGGTTCACTGAAGACAAACAGAGATCTAAAGTCAGATGGAGTAATGAAGACAGAGGGAGAAATGAAGAAATGGTGGACTGATCGCAGAAAGAGAACTGAATGCAGATGGAGTAATGAAGACAGAGAGAGGACTGAAGGCAGGATGCACTGATCACAGAAAGAGAACTGAATGCAGATGGAGTAATGAAGACAGAGGGAGAAATGAAGAAAGGGAGAACTGAAGACACAGAGAAATCTAATGTCAGATGGTGACTGTCGACAGAGAGAAAACTGAAGTCAGAGGGAGAACTGAAGACTGGGTGAACTGATGACAGAAATGGAACTGACGACAGATGTAGTAATGAAGACAGAGGCAGAAATGAAGAAAGGGTGGACTGAAGACACAGAGAGATCTAAAGTCAGAGGGAGACTGTCGACAGAGAGAGAGCTGAAGTCAGAGGGAGAACTGAAGGCAGGGTGAACTGATTACAGAAAGAGAACTGAATGCAGATGGAGTAATGAAAACAGAGGGAGAACTGAAGAAAGGGTGGACTGATCACAGAAAGAGAACTGAATGCAGATGGAGTAATGAAGACAGAGGGAGAAATGAAGAAAGGGTGGACTGAAGAAAAAAGTGATCTAAAGTGAGAGGGTGACTGTGGACTGAGAGAAAACTGAAGTCAGAGGGAGAACTGAAGGCAGGTTGAACTGATCACAGAAAGAGAACTGAATGCAGTTGGGGTAATGAGGACAGAGTGAGAAATGAAGAAAGGGTTCACTGAAGACAAAAAGAGATCTAAAGTCAGATGGTGACTGTCGACAGAGAGAAAACTGAAGTCAGAGGGAGAACAGAAGACAGTGTGAACTGATGACAGAAATAGAACTGTCGACAGATGGAGTAATGAAGACAGAGGCAGAAATGAAGACAGTGTGGACTAATCACAGAAAGTGAACTGAATGTAGATGGAGTAATGAAGACAGAGGGTGAAATGAAGAAAGGGTGGACTGAAGACACAGAGTGATCTAAAGTCAGAGGGAGATGCTGACAGAGAGAGAGCTGAAGTCAGAGGGAGAACTGAAGAAAGGTTGGACTGAAGAGACAGAGAGATCTAAAGTCAGAGGGAGTCTGTCGACAGAGAGAGAACTGAGGTCAGAGGGAGAACTGAAGACAAGGTGAACTGATCACAGAAAGAGAACTGAATGCAGATGGAGTAATGAAGACAGAGGGAGAAATGAAGAAAGGGTGGACTGAAGACAAAAAGACATCTAAAGTCAGAGGGTGACTGTCGACAGAGGGAATACTGAAGTCAGAGGGAGAACTGAAGGCAGGTTGAACTGATCACAGAAAGAGAACTGAATGCACATGGAGTAATGAGGACAGAGTGAGAAATGAAGAAAGGGTTCACTGAAGACAAATAGTGATCTAAAGTCAGATGGTGACTGTCGACAGAGAGAAAACTGAAGTCAGAGGGAGAACTGAAGGCAGGGTGATCTGATCACAGAAAGAGAACTGAATGCAGATGGAGTAATGAGGAGAGAGTGTGAAATGAAGAAAGGGTTCACTGAAGACAAAAAGTGATCTAAAGTCAGATTGTGACTGTCGACATAGGGAAAACTGAAGTCAGAGTGAGAACTGAAGACCGGGGAACTGATGACAGAAATAGAACTGACGACAGATGGAGTAATGAAGACAGAGGCAGAAATGAAGACAGGGTGGACTGATCACAGAAAGTGAACTGAATGTAGATGGAGTAATGAAGACAGAGGGAGAAATGAAGAAAGGGTGGACTGAAGACACAGATTGATCTAAAGTCAGAGGGAGAATGTTGACAGAGAGAGAGCTGAAGTCAAAGGGAGAACTGAAGAAAGGTTGGACTGAAGACACAGAGAGTTATAAAGTCAGAGGGAGACGGTCGACAGAGAGAACTGAAGTCAGAGGGAGAACTGAATACAGGGTGAACTCATCACAAAAAGAGAACTGAAGACAGATGGAGTAATGAAGAAAGAGGGAGAAATGGGAAATGGTGGACTGATCGCAGAAAGAGAACTGAATGCAGATGGTGTAATGAAGACAGAGGGAGAAATGAAGAAAGGGTGGACTGATCACAGAAAGGGAACTGAATGAAGATGGAGTAAAGAAGACAGAGGGAGAAATGAAGAAACGGTGGACTGATCCCAGAAAGAGAACTGAATGCAGATGGAGTAATGAAGACAGAGGGTGAAATGAAGAAAGGGTGGACTGAAGACACAGAGTGATCTAAAGTCAGAGGGAGATGCTGACAGAGAGAGAGCTGAAGTCAGAGGGAGAACTGAAGAAAGGTTGGACTGAAGAGACAGAGAGATCTAAAGTCAGAGGGAGTCTGTCGACAGAGAGAGAACTGAGGTCAGAGGGAGAACTGAAGACAAGGTGAACTGATCACAGAAAGAGAACTGAATGCAGATGGAGTAATGAAGACAGAGGGAGAAATGAAGAAATGGTGGACTGATCGCAGAAAGAGTACTGAATGCAGATGGAGTAATGAAGACAGAGAGAGGATTGAAGAAAGGATGAACTGATCACAGAAAGAGAACTGAATGCAGATGGAGTAATGAAGACAGATGGAGACCTGAAGTAACGGTGGACTGATCACAGAAAGAGAACTGAATGCAGATGGAGTAATGAAGACAGAGGGAGAAATGAAGAAAGGGAGAACTGAAGACACAGAGAAATCCAATGTCAGATGGTGACTGTCGACAGAGAGAAAACTGAAGTCAGAGGGAGAATTGAAGACAGGGTGAACTGATGACAGATATATAACTGACGACAGATGGAGTAATGAAGACAGAGGCAGAAATGAAGACAGGGTGGACTGATCACAGAAAGTGAAATGAATGTAGATGGAGTAATGAACACAGAGGGAGAAATGAAGAAACGGTGGACTGATCCCAGAAAGAGAACTGAATGCAGATGGAGTAATGAAGACAGAGGGAGAAATGAAGAAACGGTCGACTGAAGACACAGAGAGATCTAAATTCAGAGGGAGAGCGTCGACAGAGAGAGAGCTGAAGTCAGAGGGAGAACTGAAGGCAGGGTGAACTGATCACAGAAAGAGAACTGAATGCAGATGGAGTAATGAAAACAGAGGGAGAACAGAAGAAAGGGTGGACTTATCACAGAAAGAGAACTGAATGCAGATGGAGTAATGAAGACAGAGGGAGAAATGAAGAAAGGGTGGACTGAAGACAAAAAGACATCTAAAGTCAGAGGGTGACTGTCGACAGAGGGAATACTGAAGTCAGAGGGAGAACTGAAGGCAGGTTGAACTGATCACAGAAAGAGAACTGAATGCACATGGAGTAATGAGGACAGAGTGAGAAATGAAGAAAGGGTTCACTGAAGACAAATAGTGATCTAAAGTCAGATGGTGACTGTCGACAGAGAGAAAACTGAAGTCAGAGGGAGAACTGAAGGCAGGGTGATCTGATCACAGAAAGAGAACTGAATGCAGATGGAGTAATGAGGAGAGAGTGAGAAATGAAGAAAGGGTTCACTGAAGACAAAAAGTGATCTAAAGTCAGATTGTGACTGTCGACATAGGGAAAACTGAAGTCAGAGTGAGAACTGAAGACCGGGGAACTGATGACAGAAATAGAACTGACGACAGATGGAGTAATGAAGACAGAGGCAGAAATGAAGACAGGGTGGACTGATCACAGAAAGTGAACTGAATGTAGATGGAGTAATGAAGACAGAGGGAGAAATGAAGAAAGGGTGGACTGAAGACACAGATTGATCTAAAGTCAGAGGGAGAATGTTGACAGAGAGAGAGCTGAAGTCAAAGGGAGAACTGAAGAAAGGTTGGACTGAAGACACAGAGAGTTATAAAGTCAGAGGGAGACGGTCGACAGAGAGAACTGAAGTCAGAGGGAGAACTGAATACAGGGTGAACTCATCACAAAAAGAGAACTGAAGACAGATGGAGTAATGAAGAAAGAGGGAGAAATGGGAAATGGTGGACTGATCGCAGAAAGAGAACTGAATGCAGATGGTGTAATGAAGACAGAGGGAGAAATGAAGAAAGGGTGGACTGATCACAGAAAGGGAACTGAATGAAGATGGAGTAAAGAAGACAGAGGGAGAAATGAAGAAACGGTGGACTGATCCCAGAAAGAGAACTGAATGCAGATGGAGTAATGAAGACAGAGGGAGAAATGGAGAAAGGGTGGACTGAAGACTTAGAGAGATCTAAAGTCAGAGGGAGACTGTCGACAGAGAGAGAGCTGAAGTCAGAGGGAGAACCGAAGGCAGGGTGAACTGATCACAGAAAGAGAACTGAATGCAGATGGAGTAATGAAAACAGAGGGAGAACTGAAGAAAGGGTGGACTGATCACAGAAAGAGAACTGAATGCAGATGGAGTAATGAAGACAGAGGGAGAAATGAAGAAAGGGTGGACTGAAGACAAAAAGAGATCTAAAGTCAGAGGGTGACTGTCGACAGAGAGAAAACTGAAGACTGAGGGAGAACTGAAGGCAGGGTGAACTGATCACAGAAAGAGAACTGAATGCAAATCTAGTAATGAGGACAGAGGGAGAAATTAAGATAGTGTGGACTGAAGAAACAGGGAGATCTAAAGTCAGAGGGAGTCTGGCGACCGAGAGAAAACTGATGTCAGAGGAGAACTGAAGACAGGGTGAACTGATGACAGAAATAGAACTGACGACAGATGGAGTAATGAAGACAGAGGGAGAAATGAAGACCGGGTGGACTGATCACAGAAAGTGAACCGAATGCAGATGGAGTAATGAAGACAGAGGGAGAAATGAAGAAAGGGTGGACTGAAGACACAGAGAGATCTAAAGTCAGAGGGAGACTGTTGACAGAGAGAGAGCTGAAGTCAGAGGGAGAACTGAAGAAAGGGCAGACTGAAGACTCAGAGAGATATATGGGTGGCACAGTGGCGCAGTGGTTCGCACCGCAGCCTCACAGCTCCAGGGACCCGGGTTCGATTCCGGGTACTGCCTGTGTGGAGTTTGCAAGTTCTCCCTGTGTCTGCGTGGATTTTCTCCTGTTGCTCCGGTTTCCTCCCACAAGCCAAAAGACTTGCAGTAGGTAAGTTGGCCATTATAAATTGTCACTAGTATAGGTAGGTGGTGTGGTAATACAGAGACAGGTGGGGATGTTTGGTAGGAATGTAGGATTCGTATAAATGGGTGGTTGATGTTCGGCACAGACTCGGTGGGCCGAAGGGCCTGTTTCAGTGTAGTATCTCTAATCTAATAAAGTCAGAGGGAGACCGTCGACAGAGAGAACTGAAGTCAGAGGGAGGACTGAAGACAGGGTGAACTGATCACAAAAAGAGAACTGAAGACAGATGGAGTAATGAAGACAGAGAGAAGACTGAAGACAGGATGAACTGATCACAGAAAGAGATCTGAATGCAGATGGAGTAATGAGGAGAGAGGGAGAAATGAAGAAACGGTGGACTGATCCCAGAAAGAGAACTGAATGCAGATGGAGTAATGAAGACAGAGGGAGAAATGAAGAAAGGGTGGACCGATAACAGAAAGAGAACTGAATGCAGATGGAGTAATGAAGACAGAGGGAGAAATGAAGAAACGGTGGACTGATCCCAGAAAGAGAACTGAATGCAGATGGAGTAATGAAGACAGAGGGAGAAATGAAGAAAGTTTGGACTGAAGACACAGAGAGATCTAAAGTCAGAGGGAGACTGGCGACAGAGAGAGAGCTGAAGTCAGAGGGAGAACTGAAGGCAGGGTGAACTGATCACAGAAAGAGAATTGAATGCAGATGTAGTAATGAAAACAGAGGGAGAACTGAAGAAAGGGTGGACTGATCACAGAAAGAGAACTGAATGCAGATGGAGTAATGAAGACAGAGGGAGAAATGAAGAAAGGGTGGACTGAAGACAAAAAGAGATCTAAAGTCAGAGGGTGACTGTCGACAGAGAGAAAACTGAACTCAGAGGGAGAACTGAATGCAGGGTGAACTGATCACAGAAAGAGAACTGAATGCAGATGGAGTAATGAGGACAGAGGGAGAAATGAAGATAGTGTGAACTGAAGACACAGAGAGATCTAAAGTCAGAGGGAGTCTGTCGACATAGGGAAAACTGATGTCAGAGGGAGAACTGAAGACAGGGTGAACTGATGACAGAAATAGAACTGACGACAGATGGAGTAATGAAGACAGAGGGAGAAATGAAGACCTTGTGCGCTGATCACAGAAAGTGAACCGAATGCAGATGGAGTAATGAAGACAGAGGGAGAAATGATGAAAGGGTGGACTGAAGACACAGAGAGATCTAAAGTCAGAGGGAGACTGTCGACAGAGAGAACTGAAGTCAGAGGGAGGACTGAAGACAGGGTGAACTGATGACAGAAATAGAACTGACGACAGATGGAGTAATGAAGACAGAGGCAGAATTGAAGACTGGGTGGACAGATTACAGAAAGTGAACTGAATGTAGATGGACTAATGAAGACAGAGGGAGTAATGAAGAAACGGTGGACTGATCCCAGAAAGAGAACTGAATGCAGATGGAGTAATGAAGAAAGAGGGCGAAATGAAGAAAGTGTGGACTGATCACAGAAAGAGAACTGAATGCAGATGGAGTAATGAAGACAGAGGGAGAAATGAAGAAAGGGTGTACTGAAGACACAGAGAGATCTCAAGTCAGAGGGAGACTGTCGACAGAGAGAGAACTGAAGTCAGAGGGACAACTGAAGGCAGGGTGAACTGATCACAGAAAGAGAACTGAATGCAGATGGAGTAATGAAGACAGAGGGAGAAATGAAGAAAGGGAGAACTGAAGAGACAGAGAAATCTAATGTCAGATGGTGACTGTCGACAGAGAGACAATTGAAGTCAGAGGGAGAACTGAAGACAGGGAGAACTGATGACAGAAATAGAACTGACGACAGATGTAGTAATGAAGACAGAGGCTGAAATGAAGACAGGGTGGACTGATCACAGAAAGTGAACTGAATGTGGATGGAGTAATGAAGACAGAGGGTGAAATGAAGAAAGGGTGGACTGATTACAGAAAGGGAACTGAATGCAGATGGAGTAATGAAGACAGAGGGAAAAGTGACGACAGGGTGAACTGATCAGAGAAAGAGAACTGAATGCAGATGGAGTAATGAAGACAGAGAGAGAAATGAAGAAAGGGTGGACTGAAGACAAAAAGAGATCTAAAGTCAGATGGTGACTGTCGACAGAGAAAACTGAAGTCAGAGGGAGAACTGAAGACAGGGTGAACTGATGACAGAAATAGAACTGACGACAGATGGAGTAATGAAGACAGAGGCAGAATTGAAGACAGGGTGGACAGATTACAGAAAGTGAACTGAATGTAGATGGACTAATGAAGACAGAGGGAGAAATGAAGAAACGGTAGACTGATCCCAGAAAGAGTACTGAATGCAGATGGAGTAATGAAGACAGAGGGAGAAATGAAGAAAGGGTGGACTGAAGACACAGAGAGATCTAAAGTCAGAGGGAGACTGTCGACAGACAGAGAGCTGAAGTCAGAGGGAGAACTGGAGGCAGGGTGGACTGATCACAGAAAGAGAACTGAATGCAGATGGAGTAATGAAGAAAGAGAGAGGACTGAAGACAGGATGAACTTATCACAGAAAGAGAACTGAATGTAGATGGAGTAGTGAAGACCGAGGGAGAAATGAAGAAAGGGTGTACTGAAGACACAGAGAAATCTAAAGTCAGAGGGAGACTGTCGACATGGAGAGAACTGAAGTCAGAGGGAGAACTGAAGGGAGCGTGAACTGATCACAGAAAGAGAACAGAATGCAGATGGAGTAATGAGGACAGAGGGTGAAATGAAGAAAGAGTGGACTGAAGACACAGAGAGATCTAAAGTCAGAGAGAGTCTGTCGACAGAGAGAGAACTGAGGTCAGAGGGAGAACTGAAGACAGAGTGAACTGATGACAGAAATAGAACTGACGACAGATGGAGTAATGAAGACAGAAGGAGAAATTAAGACCTTGTGCGCTGATCACAGAAAGTGAACCGAATGCAGATGGAGTAATGAAGACAGAGGGAGAAATGATGAAAGGGTGGACTGAAGACAAAAAGAGATCTAAAGACAGAGGGAGACTGTCGACAGAGAGAACTGAAGTCAGAGGGAGGACTGAAGACAGGGTGAACTGATGACAGAAATAGAACTGACGACAGATGGAGTAATGAAGACAGAGGCAGAATTGAAGACTGGGTGGACAGATTACAGAAAGTGAACTGAATGTAGATGGACTAATGAAGACAGAGGGAGAAATGAAGAAACGTGGACTGATCCCAGAAAGAGAACTGAATGCAGATGGAGTAATGAAGACATAGGGAGAAATGAAGAAAGTGTGGACTGATCACAGAAAGAGAACTGAATGCAGATGGAGTAATGAAGACAGAGGGAGAAATGAAGAAAGGGTGTACTGAAGACACAGAGAGATCTAAAGTCAGAGGGAGACTGTCGACAGAGAGAGAACTGAAGTCAGAGGGACAACTGAAGGCAGGGTGAACTGATCACAGAAAGAGAACTGAATGCAGATGGAGTAATGAAGACAGAGGGAGAAATGAAGAAAGGGAGAACTGAAGACACAGAGAAATCTAATGTCAGATGGTGACTGTCGACAGAGAGACAATTGAAGTCAGAGGGAGAACTGAAGACAGGGAGAACTGATGACAGAAATAGAACTGACGACAGATGTAGTAATGAAGACAGAGGGTGAAATGAAGAAAGGGTGGACTGATTACAGAAAGAGAACTGAATGCAGATGGAGTAATGAAGACAGAGGGAAAAGTGACGACAGGGTGAACTGATCACAGAAAGAGAACTGAATGCAGATGGAGTAATGAAGACAGAGAGAGAAATGAAGAAAGGGTGGACTGAAGACAAAAAGAGATCAAAATCAGATGGTGACTGTCGACAGAGAGTAAAACTGAAGTCAGAGGGAGAACTGAAGACAGGGTGAACTGATGACAGAAATAGAACTGACGACAGATGGAGTAATGAAGACAGAGGCAGAATTGAAGACAGGGTGGACAGATTACAGAAAGTGAACTGAATGTAGATGGACTAATGAAGACAGAGGGAGAAATGAAGAAACGGTGGACTGATCCCAGAAAGAGTACTGAATGCAGATGGAGTAATGAAGACAGAGGGAGAAATGAAGAAAGGGTGGACTGAAGACACAGAGAGATCTAAAGTCAGAGGGAGACTGTCGACAGAGAGAGAGCTGAAGTCAGAGGGAGAACTGAAGGCAGTGTGGACTGATCACAGAAAGAGAACTGAATGCAGATGGAGTAATGAAGAAAGAGAGAGGACTGAAGACAGGATGAACTGATCACAGAAAGAGAACTGAATGTAGATGGAGTAGTGAAGACCGAGGGAGAAATGAAGAAAGGGTGTACTGAAGACACAGAGAAATCTAAAGTCAGAGGGAGACTGTCGACATGGAGAGAACTGAAGTCAGAGGGAGAACTGAAGGGAGCGTGAACTGATAACAGAAAGAGAACAGAATGAAGATGGAGTAATGAGGACAGAGGGAGAAATGAAGAAAGAGTGGACTGAAGACACAGAGAGATCTAAAGTCAGAGAGAGTCTGTCGACAGAGAGTGAACTGAGGTCAGAGGGAGAACTGAAGACAGAGTGAATTGATGACCGAAAGAAAACAGACGACAGATGGAGTAATGAAGACAGTGGGAGAAATGAAGACAGGGTGGACTGATCACAGAAATATAACTGATTGCAGATGGAGTAATGAGGACAGAGGGAGAAATGAAGAAAGGGTGGACTGAAGACACAGTGAGATCTAAAGTCAGAGAGAGGCTGTTGACAGAGAGAGAGCTGAATTCATAGGGAGAACAGAATAAAGGGTGGACTGAAGACACAGAGAGATCTAAAGTCAGAGGGAGACTGTCGACAGAGAGAACTGAAGTCAGAGGGAGAACTGAAGACAGGGTGAACTGATCACAAAAATGGAACTGAAGACACATGGAGTAATGAAGACAGCGGGAGAATTGAAGAAAGGGTGGACTGATCACAGAAAGAGAACTGAATGCAGATGGAGTAATGAAGACAGAGGGAGAAATGAAGAAAGGGTGAACTGATCACAGAAAGGGAACTGAATGCAGATGGAGTAATGAAGACAGCGGGCGAAATGAAGAAAGGGTGGACTGAAGGCACAGAGAGCTCTGAAATCAGAGGGAGACTGCCGGCAGAGAGAGAACAGAATTCAGAGGAAGTACTGAAGACAGGGTGAACTGATCACAAATAGAGAACTGAAGACAGATGGAGTAATGAAGACAGAGGGAGAAATGAAGAAATGGTGGACTGATCGCAGAAAGAGAACTGAATGCAGATGGAGTAATGAAGACAGAGAGAGGACTGAAGACAGGATGAACTGATCACAGAAAGAGAACTGAAAGCAGATGGAGTAATGAAGGCAGAATGAGAAATGAAGAAAGGGTGGACTGATCACAGGAAGAGAACTGAATGCAGATGGAGTAATGAAGACAGAGGGAGAAATGAAGAAAGGGTGTACTGAAGACACAGAGAGATCTAAAGTCAGAGGGAGACTGTCGACAGAGAGAGAACTGAAGTCAGAGGGACCACTGAAGGCAGGGTGAACTGATCACAGAAAGAGAACTGAGTGCAGATGTAGTAATGAAAACAGAGAGGGAACTGAAGACAGGGTGACCTGATCACAGAAAGAGAACTGAATGCAGATGGAGTAATGAAGACAGAGGGAGAAATGAAGAAATGGTGGACTGATCGCAGAAAGAGAACTGAATGCAGATGGAGTAATGAAGACAGAGAGAGGACTGAATTCAGGATGAACTGATCACAGAAAGAGAACTGAATGCAAAAGAAACAATGAAGACAGATGGAGAAATGAAGTAACGGTGGACTGATCACAGAAAGTGAACTGAATGCAGATAGAGTAATGAAGACAGAGGGAGAAATGAAGAAAGGGAGAACTAAAGACACAGAGAAATCTAATGTCAATTGGTGACTGTCGACAGAGATAAAACTGAAGTCAGAGGGAGAACTGAAGACAGGGTGAACTGATGACAGACATAGAACTGACGACAGATGTAGTAATGAAGACAGAGGCAGAAATGAAGACAGGGTGGACTGATCACAGAAATTGAACTGAATGTGGATGGAGTAATGAAGACAGAGGGTGAAATGAAGAAAGGGTGGACTGATTACAGAAAGAGAACTGAATGCAGATGGAGTAATGAAGACAGAGTGAGAAATGAAGAAAGGGTGGACTGAAGACAAAAGAGATCTAAAGTCAGATGGTGACTGTCGACAGAGAGAAAACTGAAGTCAGAGGGAGAACTGAAGACAGGGAGAACTGATGACAGAAATAGAACTGACGACAGATGGAGTAAAGAAGACTGAGGCAGAAATGAAGACAGGGTGGACTGATTACAGAATGTGAACTGAATGTAGATGGACTAATGAAGACAGAGGGAGAAATGAAGAAACGGTGGACTGATCCCAGAAAGAGAACTGAATGCAGATGGAGTAATGAAGACAGAGAGAGGACTGAAGACAGGATGAACTGATCACAGAAAGAGAACTGAATGCAGATGGAGTAATGAAGACCGAGGGAGAAATGAAGAAAGGGTGGACTGATCACAGAAAGAGAACTGAATGCAGATGGAGTAATGAAGACAGAGGAAGAAATGAAGAACGGGTGTACTGAAGACAGAGAGAAATCTAAAGTCAGAGGGAGACTGTCGACAGGGAGAGAACTGAAGTCAGAGGGAGAACTGAAGGCAGGTTGAACTGATCACAGAAAGAGAACTGAATGCAGATGGAGTAATGAAAACAGAGGGAGAACTGAAGAAAGGGTGGACTGATCACAGAAAGAGAACTGAATGCAGATGGAGTAATGAAGACCGAGGGAGAAATGAAGAAAGGGTAGACTGATCACAGAAAGAGTACTGAATGCAGATGGAGTAATGAGGACAGAGGGAGAAATGAAAAAAGGGTGGACTGAAGACACAGAGAGATCTAAAGTTAGAGGGATTCTGTCGACAGAGAGAGAACTGAGGTCAGAGGGAGAACTGAAGACAGGGTGAACTGATGACCGAAAGAGAACAGATGACAGATGGAGTAATGAAGACAGTGGGAGAAATGAAGACAGGGTGGGCTGATCACAGAAAGTGAACTGAATGCAGATGGAGTAATGAGGACAGAGGGAGAAATGAAGAATGAGTGGACTGAAGACACAGAGATCTAACGTCAGAGGGAGGCTGTTGACAGAGAGCTGCAGTCATAGGGAGAACAGAATAAAGGGTGGAATGAAGACAAAGAGAGTTTTAAAGTCAGAGGGAGACTGTCGACAGAGAGAACTGAAGTCAGAGGGAGAATTGATGACAGGGTGAACTGATCACAAAGATAGAACTGAAGACAGATGGAGTAATGAAGACAGCGGGAGAATTGAAGAAAGGGTGGACTGATCACAGAAAGAGAACTGAATGCAGATGGACTAATGAAGACAGAGGGAGAAATGAAGAAAGGGTGACCTGATCACAGAAAGAGAATTGAATGCAGATGGAGTAATGAAGACAGCGGGCGAAATGAAGAAATGTTGGACAGATCACAGAAAGAGAACTGAATGAAGATGGAGTAATGAAGACAGAGGGAGAAATGAAGAAACGGTGGACTGATCCCAGAAAGAGAACTGAATGCACATGGAGTAATGAAGACAGAGGGAGAAATGAAGAAAGGGTGGACTGAAGACACAGAGAGATCTAAAGTCAGAGGGAGACTGTCGACAGGGAGAGAGCTGAAGTCAGAGGGAGAACTGAAGGCAGGGTGAAATGATCACAGAAAGAGAACTGAATGCAGATGGAATAATTAAGACAGAGGGAGAAATGATGAAAGGGTGGACTGAAGACAAAAAGAGATCTAAAGTCAGAGGGTGACTGTCGACAGAGAGAAAACTGAAGTCAGAGGGAGAACTGAAGGCAGGGTGAACTGATCACAGAAAGAGATCTGAATGCAGATGGAGTAATGAGGACAGAGGGAGAAATGAAGAAACGGTGGACTGATCCCAGAAAGAGATCTGAATGCAGATGGAGTAATGAAGACAGAGGGAGAAATGAAGAAAGGGTGGACTGATCACAGAAAGAGAACTGAATGCAGATGGAGTAATGAAGACAGAGGGAGAAATGAAGAAACGGTGGACTGATCACAGAAAGAGAACTGAATTCAGATGGAGTAATGAAGACAGAGGGAGAAATGAAGAAAGGGTGGACTGAAGACACAGAGAGATCTAAAGTCAGAGGGAGACTGTCGACAGGGAGAGAGCTGAAGTCAGAGGGAGAACTGAAGGCAGGGTGAAATGATCACAGAAAGAGAACTGAATGCAGATGGAATAATTAAGACAGAGGGAGAAATGATGAAAGGGTGGACTGAAGACAAAAAGAGATCTAAAGTCAGAGGGTGACTGTCGACAGAGAGAAAACTGAAGTCAGAGGGAGAACTGAAGGCAGGGTGAACTGATCACAGAAAGAGATCTGAATGCAGATGGAGTAATGAGGACAGAGGGAGAAATGAAGAAACGGTGGACTGATCGCAGAAAGAGATCTGAATTCAGATGGAGTAATGAAGACAGAGGGAGAAATGAAGAAAGGGTGGACTGAAGACACAGAGAGATCTAATGTCAGAGGGAGACTGTCGACAGAGATAGAGCTGAAGTCAGAGGGAGAACTGAAGGCAGGGTGAACTGATCACAGAAAGAGAATTGAATGCAGATGGAGTAATGAAAACGGAGGGAGAACTGAAGAAACGGTGGACTGATCACAGAAAGAGAACTGAATGCAGATGGAGTAATGAAGGCAGAGAGAGGACTGAAGACAGGATGAACTGATCACAGAAAGAGAACTGAATGCAGATGAAGCAATGAAGACAGATGGAGAAATGAAGAAACGGTGGACTGATCACAGAAAGAGAACTGAATGCTGATGGAGTAATGAAGACAGAGGGAGAAATGAAGAAAGGGAGAACTGAAGACACAGAGAAATCTAACGTCAGATGGTGACTGTCGACGGAGAGAAAACTGAAGTCAGAGGGAGAACTGAAGACAGGGTGAACTGATGACAGAAATAAAACTGACGACAGATGTAGTAATGAAGGCAGAGGCAGAAATGAAGACAGGGTGGACTGATCACAGAAAGTGAACTGAATGTGGATGGAGTAATGAAGACAGAGGGTGAAATGAAGCAAGGGTGGACTGATTACAGAAAGAGAACTGAATGCAGATGGAGTAAAGAAGACAGAGGGAAAAGTGACGACAGGGTGAACTGATCCCAGAAAGAGAACTGAATGCAGATGGAGTAATGAAGACAGAGTGAGAAATGAAGACAGGGTGGACTGATCACAGGAAGAGAACTGAATGCAGATGGAGTAATGAAGACAGAGGGAGAAATGAAGAAATGGTGGACTGATCGCAGAAAGAGAACTGAATGCAGATGGAGTAATGAAGACAGAGAGAGGACTGAATTCAGGATGAACTGATCACAGAAAGAGAACTGAATGCAAAAGAAACAATGAAGACAGATGGAGAAATGAAGAAACGGTGGACTGATCACAGAAACAGAACTGAATGCAGATGGTGACTGTCGACAGAGAGAAAACTGAAGTCAGAGGGAGAACTGAAGACAGGGTGAACTGATGACAGAAATAGAACTGACGACAGATGGAGTAAAGAAGACTGAGGCAGAAATGAAGTCAAGGTGGACTGATTACAGAAAGTGAACTGAATGTAGATGGACTAATGAAGACAGAGGGAGAAATGAAGAAAGGGAGAACTAAAGACACAGAGAAATCTAATGTCAATTGGTGACTGTCGACAGAGAGAAAACTGAAGTCATAGGGAGAACTGAAGACAGGGTGAACTGATGACAGAAATAGAACTGACGACAGATGTAGTAATGAAGACAGAGGCAGAAATGAAGACAGGGTGGACTGATCACAGAAAGTGAACTGAATGTGGATGGAGTAATGAAGACAGAGGGTGAAATGAAGAAAGGGTGGACTGATTACAGAAAGAGAACTGAATGCAGATGGAGTAATGAAGACAGAGGGAAAAGTGACGACAGGGAGAACTGATCACCGAAAGAGAACTGAATGCAGATGGAGTAATGAAGACAGAGTGAGAAATGAAGAAAGGGTGGACTGAAGACAAAAGAGATCTAAAGTCAGATGGTGACTGTCGACAGAGAGAAAACTGAAGTCAGAGGGAGAACTGAAGACAGGGTGAACTGATGACAGAAATAGAACTGACGACAGATAGAGTAAAGAAGACTGAGGCAGAAATGAATCAGGGTGGACTGATTACAGAAAGTGAACTGAATGTAGATGGACTAATGAAGACAGAGGGAGAAATGAAGAAACGGTGGATTGATCCCAGAAAGAGAACTGAATGCAGATGGAGTAATGAAGACAGTGGGAGTAATGAAGAAAGGTTGGACTGAAAACACAGAGAGATCGAAAGTCAGAGGGAGACTGTCGACAGAGAGAGAGCTGAAGTCAGAGGGAGAACTGAAGGCAGGGTGAACTGATCACAGAAAGAGAACTGAATGCAGATGGAGTAATGAAAACAGAGGGAGAACTGAAGAAAGGCTGGAGTGATCACAGAAAGAGAACTGAATGCAGATGGAGTAATGATGACAGAGAGAGGACTGAAGACAGGATGAACTGATCACAGAAAGAGAACTGAATGCAGATGGAGTAATGAAGACCGAGGGAGAAATGAAGAAAGGGTGGACTGATCACAGAAAGAGAACTGAATGCAGATGGAGTAATGAAGACAGAGGAAGAAATGAAGAACGGGTGTACTGAAGACAGAGAGAAATCTAAAGTCAGAGGGAGACTGTCGACAGGGAGAGAACTGAAGTCAGAGGGAGAACTGAAGGCAGGTTGAAATGATCACAGAAAGAGAACTGAATGCAGATGGAGTAATGAAAACAGAGGGAGAACTGAAGAAAGGGTGGACTGATCACAGAAAGAGAACTGAATGCAGATGGAGTAATGAAGACCGAGGGAGAAATGAAGAAAGGGTAGACTGATCACAGAAAGAGTACTGAATGCAGATGGAGTAATGAGGACAGAGGGAGAAATGAAAAAAGGGTGGACTGAAGACACAGAGAGATCTAAAGTTCGAGGGATTCTGTCGACAGAGAGAGAACTGAGGTCAGAGGGAGAACTGAAGACAGGGTGAACTTGTGACCGAAAGAGAACAGACGACAGATGGAGTAATGAAGACAGTGGGAGAAATGAAGACAGGGTGGGCTGATCACAGAAAGTGAACTGAATGCAGATGGAGTAATGAGGACAGAGGGAGAAATGAAGAAAGAGAGGACTGAAGACACAGAGAGATCTAACGTCAGAGGGAGGCTGTTGACAGAGAGCTGCAGTCATAGGGAGAACAGAATAAAGGGTGGAATGAAGACAAAGAGAGTTTTAAAGTCAGAGGGAGACTGTCGACAGAGAGAACTGAAGTCAGAGGGAGAATTGATGACAGGGTGAACTGATCACAAAAATAGAACTGAAGACAGAGGGAGTAATGAAGACAGCGGGAGAATTGAAGAAAGGGTGGACTGATCACAGAAAGAGAACTGAATGCAGATGGACTAATGAAGACAGAGGGAGAAATGAAGAAAGGGTGACCTGATCACAGAAAGAGAACTGAATGCCGATGGAGTAATGAAGACAGCGGGCGAAATGAAGAAATGTTGGACAGATCACAGAAAGAGAACTGAATGAAGATGGAGTAATGAAGACAGAGGGAGAAATGAAGAAACGGTGGACTGATCCCAGAAAGAGAACTGAATGCACATGGAGTAATGAAGACAGAGGGAGAAATGAAGAAAGGGTGGACTGAAGACACAGAGAGATCTAAAGTCAGAGGGAGACTGTCGACAGGGAGAGAGCTGAAGTCAGAGGGAGAACTGAAGGCAGGGTGAAATGATCACAGAAAGAGAACTGAATGCAGATGGAATAATTAAGACAGAGGGAGAAATGATGAAAGGGTGGACTGAAGACAAAAAGAGATCTAAAGTCAGAGGGTGACTGTCGACAGAGAGAAAACTGAAGTCAGAGGGAGAAATGAAGACCGGGTGGACTGATCACAGAAAGTGAACCGTATACTGATGGAGTAATTAAGACAGAGGGAGAAATGATGAAAGGGTGTACTGAAGACACAGAGAGATCTAAAGTCAGAGGGAGACTGTTGACAGAGAGAGAGCTGAAGTCAGAGGGAGATCTGAAGAAAGGGCGGACTGAAGAATCAGAGATATATATGGGCGGCACAGTGGCGCAGTGGTTCGCACCACAGCCTCACAGCTCCAGGGACCCGGGTTCGATTCCGGGTACTGCCTGTGTGGAGTTTGCAAGTTCTCCCTGTGTCTGCATGGGTTTTCTCCGGGTGCTCCGGTTTCCTCCCACAAGCCTAAAGACTTGCAGGTTGATAGGTAAATTGGCCATTATAAATTGACACTAGTATAGGTAGGTGGTAGGGAAATATAGAGACAGGTGGGGATGTTTGGTAGGAATGTAGGATTCGTATAAATGGGTGGTTGATGTTCGGCACAGACTCGGTGGGCCGAAGGGCCTGTTTCAGTGTAGTATCTCTAATCTAATAAAGTCAGAGGGAGACTGTCGACAGAGAGAACTGAAGTCAGAGGGAGGACTGAAGACAGGGTGAACTGATCACAGAAAGAGAACTGTATGCAGATGGAGTAATGAAGAGAGAGGGGGAAATGGTGGACTGATCGCAGAAAGAGAACTGAATGCAGATGGAGTAATGAAGACAGAGAGAGGACTGAAGTCAGGATGAACTGATCACAGAAAGAGAACTGATAGCAGATGAAACAATGAAGACAGATGGAGAAATGAAGAAACGGTTAACTGATCACAGACAGAGAACTGAATGCAGATGGAGTAATGAAGGCAGATGGAGAAATGAAGAAAGGGTGAACTGAAGACACAGAGAAATCTAATGTCAGATGGTGACTGTCGACAGAGAGAAAACTGAAGTCAGAGGGAGAACTGAAGACAGGGTGAACTGATGACAGAAATAGAACTGACGACAGATGTAGTAATGAAGACAGAGGCAGAAATGAAGACAGGATGGACTGATCACAGAAAGAGAACTGAATGTGGATGGAGTAATGAAGACAGAGGGTGAAATGAAGAAAGGGTGGACTGATTGCAGAAAGAGAACTGAATGCAGATGGAGTAATGAAGACAGAGGGAAAAGTGACGACAGGGTGAACTGATCACAGAAAGAGAACTGAATGCAGATGGAGTAATGAAGACCGAGGGAGAAATGAAGAAAGGGTGGACTGATCACAGAAAGAGAACTGAATGCAGATGGAGTAATGAAGACAGAGGGAGAAATGAAGAAAAGGGGGACTGATTGCAGAAAGAGAACTGAATGCAGATGGAGTAATGAAGACAGAGGAAAAAGTGACGACAGGGTGAACTGATCACAGAAAGAGAACTGAATGCAGATGGAGCAATGAAGAGAGAGTGAGCACTGAAGACAGGATGAACTGATCACAGAAAGAGAACTGAATGCAGATGGAGTAATGAAGACCGAGGGAGAAATGAAGACAGGGTGGACTGATCACTGAAAGAGAACTGAATGCAGATGGAGTAATGAAGACCGAGGGAGAAATGAAGAAAGGGTGGTCTGATCTCAGGAAGAGAACTGAATGCAGATGGAGTAATGAAGACCGAGGGAGAAATGAAGAAAGGGTGGTCTGATCTCAGGAAGAGAACTGAATGCAGATGGAGTAATGAGGACAGAGGGAGAAATGAAGAAAGGGTGGACTGAGGACACAGAGAGATCGAAAGTCAGAGAGAGGCTGTTGACAGAGAGAGAGCAGAAGTCATAGGGAGAACAGAATAAAGGGTGGACTGAAGACAAAGAGAGGTTTAATGTCAGAGGGAGACTGTCGACAGAGAGAACTGAAGTCAGAGGGAGAACTGAAGACAGCGTGAACTGATCACAAAAATAGAACTGAAGACAGATGCAGTAATGAAGACAGCGGGAGAATTGAAGAAAGGGCGGACTCATCACAGAAAGAGAACTGAATGCAGATGGAGTAATGAAGACAGAGGGAGAACTGAAGACAGGGTGAACTGATGACAGAAATAGAACTGACGACAGATGTAGTAATGAAGACAGAGGCAGAAATGAAGACAGGATGGACTGATCACAGAAAGAGAACTGAATGTGGATGGAGTAATGAAGACAGAGGGTGAAATGAAGAAAGGGTGGACTGATTGCAGAAAGAGAACTGAATGCAGATGGAGTAATGAAGACAGAGGGAAAAGTGACGACAGGGTGAACTGATCACAGAAAGAGAACTGAATGCAGATGGAGTAATGAAGACCGAGGGAGAAATGAAGAAAGGGTGGACTGATCACAGAAAGAGAACTGAATGCAGATGGAGTAATGAAGACAGAGGGAGAAATGAAGAAAAGGGGGACTGATTGCAGAAAGAGAACTGAATGCAGATGGAGTAATGAAGACAGAGGAAAAAGTGACGACAGGGTGAACTGATCACAGAAAGAGAACTGAATGCAGATGGAGCAATGAAGAGAGAGTGAGCACTGAAGACAGGATGAACTGATCACAGAAAGAGAACTGAATGCAGATGGAGTAATGAAGACCGAGGGAGAAATGAAAACAGGGTGGACTGATCACTGAAAGAGAACTGAATGCAGATGGAGTAATGAAGACCGAGGGAGAAATGACGAAAGGGTGGTCTGATCTCAGGAAGAGAACTGAATGCAGATGGAGTAATGAGGACAGAGGGAGAAATGAAGAAAGGGTGGACTGAGGACACAGAGAGATCGAAAGTCAGAGAGAGGCTGTTGACAGAGAGAGAGCAGAAGTCATAGGGAGAACAGAATAAAGGGTGGACTGAAGACAAAGAGAGGTTTAAAGTCAGAGGGAGACTGTCGACAGAGAGAACTGAAGTCAGAGGGAGAACTGAAGACAGCGTGAACTGATCACAAAAATAGAACTGAAGACAGATGCAGTAATGAAGACAGCGGGAGAATTGAAGAAAGGGCGGACTCATCACAGAAAGAGAACTGAATGCAGATGGAGTAATGAAGACAGAGGGAGAAATGAAGAAAGGGTGAACTGATCACAGAAAGAGAACTGAATGCAGATGGAGTAATGAAGACAGCGGGCGAAATGAAGAAAGGGTGGACTGAAGCCACAGAGTGATCTGAAATCAGAGGGAGACTGTCGGCAGAGAGAGAACTGAATTCAGAGGAAGTACTGAAGACAGGGTGAACTGATCACGAAAAGATAACTGAAGACAGATGGAGTAATGAAGACAGAGGGAGAAATGAAGAAATGGTGGACTGATCGCAGAAAGAGAACTGAATGCAGATGGAGTAATTAAGACAGAGAGAGGACTGAAGATAGGATGAACTGATGACAGAAAGAGAACTGAATGCAGATGGAGTAATGAAGACAGAGGGAGAAATGAAGAAACGGTGGACTGATCACAGAAAGAGAACTGAATGCAGATTGAGTAATGAAGACAGAGGGAGAAATGAAGAAAGGGTGGACTGAAGACACAGAGAGAGCTAAAGTCAGAGGGAGAACTGAAGGCAGGGTGAACTGATCACAGAAAGAGAACTGAATGCAGATGGAGTAATGAAAACACAGGGCGAACTGAAGAAAGGGTGGACTGATCACAGAAAGAGAACTGAATGCAGATGGAGTAATGAAGACAGAGGGAGAAATGATGAAAGGGTGGACTGGAGACAATAAGAGATCTAAAGTCAGAGGTTGACTGTCGACAGAGAGAAAACTGAAGTCAGAGGGAGAACTGAAGGCAGGGTGAACTGATCACAGAAAGAGAACTGAATGCAGATAGAGTAATGAGGACAGCGGGAGAAATGAAGATAGTGTGGACTGAAGACACAGAGAGATCTAAAGTCAGAGGGAGTCTGTCGACATAGAGAAAACTGATGTCAGAGGGAGAACTGAAGACAGGGTGAACTGATGACAGAAATAGAACTGACGACAGATGGAGTAATGAAGACAGAGGGAGAAATGAAGACCGGGTGGACTGATCACAGAAAGTGAACCGTATGCAGATGGAGAAATTAAGACAGAGGGAGAAATGAAGAAAGGGTGGACTGATCACAGAAAGAGAACTGAATGCAGATGGAGTAATGAAGACAGAGGGAGAAATGAAGAAAGGGTGAACTGATCAGAGAAAGAGAACTGAATGCAGATGGAGTAATGAAGACAGATGGAGAAAAGAAGAAAGGGTGGACTGAAGACACAGAGAGATCTAAAGTCAGAGGGAGACTGTCGACAGAGAGAGAGCTGAAGTCAGAGGGAGAACTGAAGGCAGGGTGGACTGATCACAGAAATAGAACTGAATGCAGATGGAGTAATGAAGAAAGAGAGAGGACTAAAGACAGGATGAACTGATCACAGAAAGAGAACTGAATGCAAATGGAGTAATGAAGACAGAGGGAGAAATGAATAAAGGGTGGACTGAAGACACAGAGAGAGCTAAAGTCAGAGGGAGACTGTCGAAAGAGAGAGAGCTGAAGTCAGAGGGAGAACTGAAGGCAGGGTGAACTGATCACAGAAAGAGAATTGAGTGCAGATGGAGTAATGAGGACAGAGGGAGAAATGAAGATAGTGTGGACTGAAGAGACAGAGAGATCTAAAGTCAGAGGGAGTCTGTCGACATAGAGAAAACTGATGTCAGAGGGAGAACTGAAGACAGGGTGAACTGATGACAGAAATAGAACTGACGTCAGCTGGAGTAATGAAGACAGAGGGAGAAATGAAGACCGGGTGTACTGATCACAGAAAGTGAACCGAATGCAGATGGAGTAATGAAGACAGAGGGAGAAATGATGAAAGGGTGTACTGAAGACACAGAGATATATATGGGCGGCACAGTGGCGCAGTGGTTCGCACCACAGCCTCACAGCTCCAGGGACCCGGGTTCGATTCCGGGTACTGCCTGTGTGGAGTTTTCAAGTTCTCCCTGTGTCTGCGTGGGTTTTCTCCGGGTGCTCCGGTTTCCTCCCACAAGCCAAAGGACTTGCAGGTTGACAGGTAAATTGGCCTTTATAAATTGACACTGGTATAGGAAGGTGGTAGGGAAATATAGAGACAGGTGGGGATGTTTGGTAGGAATGTAGAATTCGTATAAATGGGTGGTAGATGTTCGGCACAGACACGGTGGGCCGAAGAGCCTGTTTCAGTGCTGTATCTCTAATCTAATAAAGTCAGAGGGAGACCGTCGACAGAGAGAACTGAATTCAGAGGGAGAACTGAAGGCAGGGTGAACTGATCACAAAAATAGAACTGAAGACAGATGGAGTAATGAAGACAGCGGGAGAATTGAAGAAAGGGTGGACTGATCACAGAAAGAGAACTGAATGCAGATGGAGTAATGAAGACAGAGAGAGGACTGAAGACAGGATGAACTGATCACAGAAAGAGAACTGAATGCAGATGGAGTAATGAAGACAGAGGGAGAAATGAAGAAAGGATGGACTGATCACAGAAAGAGAACTGAATGCAGATGGAGTAATGAAGACAGAGGGAGAAATGAAGAAAGGGTGGACTGAAGACACAGAGAGATATAAAGTCAGAGGGAGACTGTCGACAGAGAGAGAACTGAAGTCAGAGGGACCACTGAAGGCAGGGTGAACTGATCACAGAAAGAGAACTGAATGCAGATGGAGTAATGAAGAGAGAGGGGGAAATGGTGGACTGATCGCAGAAAGAGAACTGAATGCAGATGGAGTAATGAAGACAGAGAGAGGACTGAAGTCAGGATGAACTGATCACAGAAAGAGAACTGATAGCAGATGAAACAATGAAGACAGATGGAGAAATGAAGAAACGGTGGATTGATCACAGACAGAGAACTGAATGCAGATGGAGTAATGAAGGCAGATGGAGAAATGAAGAAAGGGTGAACTGAAGACACAGAGAAATCTAATGTCAGATGGTAACTGTCGACAGAGAGAAAACTGAAGTCAGAGGGAGAACTGAAGACAGGGTGAACTGATGACAGAAATAGAACTGACGACAGATGTAGTAATGAAGACAGAGGCAGAAATGAAGACAGGATGGACTGATCACAGAAAGAGAACTGAATGTGGATGGAGTAATGAAGACAGAGGGTGAAATGAAGAAAGGGTGGACTGATTGCAGAAAGAGAACTGAATGCAGATGGAGTAATGAAGACAGAGGGAAAAGTGACGACAGGGTGAACTGATCACAGAAAGAGAACTGAATGCAGATGGAGTAATGAAGACCGAGGGAGAAATGAAGAAAGGGTGGACTGATCACAGAAAGAGAACTGAATGCAGATGGAGTAATGAAGACAGAGGGAGAAATGAAGAAAAGGGGGACTGATTGCAGAAAGAGAACTGAATGCAGATGGAGTAATGAAGACAGAGGAAAAAGTGACGACAGGGTGAACTGATCACAGAAAGAGAACTGAATGCAGATGGAGCAATGAAGAGAGAGTGAGCACTGAAGACAGGATGAACTGATCACAGAAAGAGAACTGAATGCAGATGGAGTAATGAAGACCGAGGGAGAAATGAAGAAAGGGTGGTCTGATCTCAGGAAGAGAACTGAATGCAGATGGAGTAATGAGGACAGAGGGAGAAATGAAGAAAGGGTGGACTGAGGACACAGAGAGATCGAAAGTCAGAGAGAGGCTGTTGACAGAGAGAGAGCAGAAGTCATAGGGAGAACAGAATAAAGGGTGGACTGAAGACAAAGAGAGGTTTAAAGTCAGAGGGAGACTGTCGACAGAGAGAACTGAAGTCAGAGGGAAAACTGAAGACAGCGTGAACTGATCACAAAAATAGAACTGAAGACAGATGCAGTAATGAAGACAGCGGGAGAATTGAAGAAAGGGCGGACTCATCACAGAAAGAGAACTGAATGCAGATGGAGTAATGAAGACAGAGGGAGAAATGAAGAAAGGGTGAACTGATCACAGAAAGAGAACTGAATGCAGATGGAGTAATGAAGACAGCGGGCGAAATGAAGAAAGGGTGGACTGAAGCCACAGAGAGATCTGAAATCAGAGGGAGACTGTCGGCAGAGAGAGAACTGAATTCAGAGGAAGTACTGCAGACAGGGTGAACTGATCACGAAAAGATAACTGAAGACAGATGGAGTAATGAAGACAGAGGGAGAAATGAAGAAATGGTGGACTGATCGCAGAAAGAGAACTGAATGCAGATGGAGTAATTAAGACAGAGAGAGGACTGAAGATAGGATGAACTGATGACAGAAAGAGAACTGAATGCAGATGGAGTAATGAAGACAGAGGGAGAAATGAAGAAACGGTGGACTGATCACAGAAAGAGAACTGAATGCAGATGGAGTAATGAAGACAGAGGGAGAAATGAAGAAAGGGTGGACTGAAGACACAGAGAGAGCTAAAGTCAGAGGGAGAACTGAAGGCAGGGTGAACTGATCACAGAAAGAGAACTGAATGCAGATGGAGTAATGAAAACACAGGGCGAACTGAAGAAAGGGTGGACTGATCACAGAAAGAGAACTGAATGCAGATGGAGTAATGAAGACAGAGGGAGAAATGATGAAAGGGTGGACTGGAGACAATAAGAGATCTAAAGTCAGAGGTTGACTGTCGACAGAGAGAAAACTGAAGTCAGAGGGAGAACTGAAGGCAGGGTGAACTGATCACAGAAAGAGAACTGAATGCAGATGGAGTAATGAGGACAGCGGGAGAAATGAAGATAGTGTGGACTGAAGTCAAAGAGAGATTTAAGTCAGAGGGAGTCTGTCGACATAGAGAAAACTGATGTCAGAGGGAGAACTGAAGACAGGGTGAACTGATGACAGAAATAGAACTGACGACAGATGGAGTAATGAAGACAGGGGGGAGAAATGAAGACCGGGTGGACTGATCACAGAAAGTGAACCGTATGCAGATGGAGAAATTAAGACAGAGGGAGAAATGATGAAAGGGTGTACTGAAGACACAGAGAGATCTAAAGTCAGAGGGAGACTGTTGACAGAGAGAGAGCTGAAGTCAGAGGGAGAACTGAAGAAAGGGCGGACTGAAGAATCAGAGATATATATGGGCGGCACAGTGGCGCAGTGGTTCGCACCACAGCCTCACAGCTCCAGGGACCCGGGTTCGATTCCGGGTACTGCCTGTGTGGAGTTTGCAAGTTCTCCCTGTGTCTGCATGGGTTTTCTCCGGGTGCTCCGGTTTCCTCCCACAAGCCTAAAGACTTGCAGGTTGATAGGTAAATTGGCCATTATAAATTGACACTAGTATAGGTAGGTGGTAGGGAAATATAGAGACAGGTGGGGATGTTTGGTAGGAATGTAGGATTCGTATAAATGGGTGGTTGATGTTCGGCACAGACTCGGTGGGCCGAAGGGCCTGTTTCAGTGCAGTATCTCTAATCTAATAAAGTCAGAGGGAGAACGTCGACAGAGAGAACTGAAGTCAGAGGGAGGACTGAAGACAGGGTGAACTGATCACAAAAAGAGAACTGAAGACAGATGGAGTAATGAAGACAGCGGGAGAATTGAAGAAAGGGTGGACTGATCACAGAAAGAGAACTGAATGCAGATGGAGTAATGAAGACAGAGGGAGAAATGAAGAAAGGGTGAACTGATCAGAGAAAGAGAACTGAATGCAGATGGAGTAATGAAGACAGATGGAGAAAAGAAGAAAGGGTGGACTGAAGACAAAAAGAGATCTAAAGTCAGAGGGCGACTGTCGACAGAGGGAAAACTGAAGTCAGAGGCAGAACTGAAGACAGGGTGATCTGATGACAGAAAGAGATCTGACGACAGATGGAGTAATGAAGACAGAGGGAGAAATTAAGACAGGATGGACTGATTCAGAAAGTGAACTGAATGCAGATGGAGTAATGAAGACAGAGGGAGAAATGATGAAAGGGTGGACTGAAGACACAGAGAGATTTAATGTCAGAGGGAGACTGTTGACAGGGAGAGGGCGCTGAAGTCAGAGGGAGAACTGAAGACAGGGTGAACTGATCACAGAAAGAGAAGTGAAGACAGATGGAGTAATGGAGACAGAGGGAGAAATGAAGAAAGAGTGGACTGATCGCAGAAAGAGAACTGAATGCAGATGGAGTAATATAGACAGAGGGAGAAATGAAGAAACGTTGGACTGAAGACAAAAAGAGATCTAAAGTCAGAGGGTGACTGTCGACAGAGAGAAAACTGAAGTCAGAGGGAGAACTGAAGGCAGGGTGAACTGATGTCTTTAAGAGAACTGTTGACAGAGAGAGAGCTGAAGTCAGAGGGAGAACTGAAGAAAGGGTGGACTGAAGACACAGAGAAATATAAAGTCAGAGGTAGACTGTCGACAGACAGAAGTGAAGTCAGAGGGAGAAATGAAGAAAGGGTGGACTGATCACAGAAAGTGAACTGAATGCAGATGGAGTAATGAGGACAGAGGGAGAAATGAAGAAAGGGTGGACTGAAGACACAGAGAGATCTAAAGTCAGAGGGAGACTGTTGACAGAGAGAGAGATCAAGTCATAGGGAGAACAGAACAAAGGGTGGACTGAAACAACGAGAGATTTAAAGTCAGAGGGAGACTGTCGACAGAGAGAACCGAAGTCAGGGTGGACTGATCACAGAAAGTGAACTGAATGCAGATGGAGTAAAGAAGACAGAGGGAGAAATGACGAAAGGGTGAACTGATCACAGAAAGAGAACTGAATGCAGATGGAGTAATGAAGACAGAGCGCGAAATGAAGAATGGGTGGACTGAAGACACAGAGAGATCTAAAATCAGAGGGAGACTGCCGACAGAGAGAGAACAGAATTCAGAGGAAGTACTGAAGACAGGGTGAATTGATCACAAAATGAGAACTGAAGACCGATGGAGTAATGAAGACAGAGGGAGAAATGAAGACAGGGTGAACTGATCACAGAAAGAGAACTGAATGCAGATGGATTAATGAAGAAAGAGGGAGAAATGAAGAAAGGGTGGACTGAAGACAAAAAGAGATCTAAAGTCAGAGGGAGTCTGTCGACAGAGAGAGAAATGAGGTCAGAGGGAGATCTGAAGATTGGGTGAACTGATGACCGAAAGAGAACAGACGACAGATGGAGTAATGAAGACAGAGGGAGAAATGAAGACAGGGTGGACTGATCACAGAAAGTGAACTGAATGCAGATGGATTAATGAGGACAGAGGGAGAAATGAAGAAAGGGTGGACTGGAGACACAGAGAGATCTAAAGTCAGAGGGAGACTGTTGACAGAGAGAGAGATGAAGTCATAGGGAGAACAGAATAAAGGGTGGACTGAAGACAAAGAGAGATTTAAAGTCAGAGTGAGACTGTCGACAGAGAGAACTGAAGTCAGAGGGAGAACTGAAGACAGGGTGAACTGATCACAAAAATAGAACGGAAGACAGATGGAGTAATGAAGACAGCGGGAGAATTGAAGAAAGGGTGGACTGATCACAGAAAGTGAACTGAATGCAGATGGACTAATGAAGACAGAGGGAGAAATGAAGAAAGGGTGAACTGATCACAGAAAGGGAACTGAATGCAGATGGAGAAATGAAGACAGAGGGCGAAATAAAGAAAGAGAGGACTGAAGACACAGAGAGATCTAAAATCAGAGGGAGACTGCCGACAGAGAGAGAACAGAATTCAGAGGAAGTACTGAAGACAGGGTGAACTGATCACAAAAAGAGGACTGAAGACCGATGGAGTAATGAAGACAGAGGGAGAAATGACAAAAGGGTGGAAAGATCACAGAAAGAGAACTGAATGCAGATGGAGTAATGAAGACAGAGGGAGAAATGAAGACAGGGTGAACTGATCACAGAAAGAGAACTGAATGCAGATGGATTAATGAAGGCAGATATAGAAATGAAGAAAGGTTGGACTGAAGACAAAAAGAGAACTAACGTCAGAGGGCGACTGTCGACAGAGAGAAAACTGAATTCAGAGGGAGAACTGAAGAGAGGGTGATCTGATGACAGAAAGACGACTGACGACAGATGGAGTAATGAAGACAGAGCGAGAAATTAAGACAGGATGGACTGATCACAGAAAGTGAACTGAATGCAGATGGAGTAATGAAGACAGAGGGAGAAATGAAGAAAGGGTGGACTGAAGACAAAGAGAGTTTTAATGTCAGAGGGAGACTATTGACAGAGAGAGAGCTGAAGTCAGAGGAAGTACTGAAGACAGGGAGAACTGATCACAAAAAGAGGACTGAAGACATATGGAGTAATGAAGACAGAGGAAGAAATGACGAAAGGGTGGAAAGATCACAGAAAGAGAACTGAATGCAGATGGAGTAATGAAGACAGAGGGAGAAATGAAGAGAGGGTGAACTGATCACAGAAAGAGAACCGAATGCAGATGGATTAATGAAGACAGAGGGAGAAATGAAGAAAGGGTGGACTGAAGACAAAAAGAGATCTAAAGTCAGAGGGAGGCTGTCGACAGAGAGAGAACTGAGGTCAGAGGGAGATCTGAAGACTGGGTGAACTGATGACCGAAAGAGAACAGACGACCGATGGAGTAACGAAGACAGAGGGAGAAATGAAGACAGGGTGGACTGATCACAGAAAGTGAACTGAATGCAGATGGAGTAATGAAGACAGAGGGAGAAATGAAGAAAGGGTGGACTGAAGACACAGAGAGATCTAAAGTCAGAGAGAGACTGTTGAAAGAGAGAGAGCTGAAGTCATAGGGAGCACAGAATAAAGTGTGGACTGAAGCCAAAGAGATATTTAAAGTCAGAGTGAGACTGTCGACAGAGAGAACTGAAGTCAGAGGGAGAACTGAAGACAGGGTGAACTGAGCACAAAAATAGAACTGAAGAGAGATGGACTAATGAAGACAGAGGGCGAAATGAAGAAAGGGAGGACTGAAGACACAGAGAGATCTAAAATCAGAGGGAGACTGCCGACAGAGAGAGAACAGAATTCAGAGGAAGTACTGAAGACAGGGTGAACTGATCACAAAAAGAGGACTGAAGACCGATGGACTAATGAAGACAGAGGGAGAAATGACGAAATGGTGGACTGAAGACACAGAGAGATCTAAAGTCAGAGGGAGACTGTCGACAGGGAGAGAACTGAAGTCAGAGGGAGAACTGAAGGGAGGGTGAACTGATCACAGCAAGAGAACAGAATGCAGATGGAGTAATGAGGACAGAGGGAGAAATGAAGAAAGGATGGACTGAAGACACAGAGAGATCTACAGTCAGAGGGAGTCTGTCGACAGAGAGAGCACTGAGGTCAGAGGGAGAACTGAAGACAGTGTGAATTGATGACCGAAAGAGAACAGACGACAGATGGAGTAATGAAGACAGTGGGAGAAATGAAGACAGTTTGGACTGATCACAGAAAGAGAACTGAATGCAGATGGAGTAATGAAGACAGAGGGAGAAATGAAGACAGGGTGAACTGATCACAGAAAGAGAACTGAATGCAGATGGATTAATGAAGACAGATATAGAAATGAAGAAAGGTTGGACTGAAGACAAAAAGAGATCTAAAGTCAGAGGGTGACTGTCGACAGATAGAAAACTGAAGTCAGAGGGAGAACTGAAGACAGGGTGATCTGATGA
This sequence comes from Heterodontus francisci, assembly GCF_036365525.1. Classification (NCBI taxonomy): domain Eukaryota; kingdom Metazoa; phylum Chordata; class Chondrichthyes; order Heterodontiformes; family Heterodontidae; genus Heterodontus; species Heterodontus francisci. Next base: position 7,505,735 of record NW_027141093.1, read on the forward strand.
CAGAAAGAGAACTGACGACAGATGGAGTAATGAAGACAGAGGGAGAAATTAAGACAGGATGGACTGATCACAGAAAGTGAACTGAATGCAGATGGAGTAATGAAGACAGAGGGAGAAATGAAGAAAGGGCGGACTGAAGACACAGAGAGATTTAATGTCAGAGGGAGACTGTTGACAGAGAGAGAGCTGAAGTCATAGGGAGAACAGAATAAAGGGTGGACTGAAGACAAAGAGAGATGTAAAGTCAGAGGGAGACTGTTGACAGAGAGAGAGCAGAAGTCAGAGGGAGAAATGAAGACAGGGTGAACTGATCACAGAAAGAGAAGTGAAGACAGATGGAGTAATGAAGACAGAGGGAGAAATGAAGACAGAGTGGACTGATCACAGAAAGTGAACTGAATGCAGATGGAGTAATGAAGACAGAGGGAGAAATGAAGAAAGGGCGGACTGAAGACACAGAGAGATTTAATGTCAGAGGTAGACTGCTGACAGAGAGAGAGCTGAGGTCAGAGGGAGAAATGAAGACAGGGTGAACTGATCACAGAAAGAGAAATGAAGTCAGATGGAGTAATGAAGACAGAGGGAGAAATGAAGAAAGAGTGGACTGATCGCAGCAAGAGAACTGAATGCAGATGGAGTAATGTAGAAAGAGGGAGAAATGAAGAAAGGTTGGACTGAAGACAAAAAGAGATCTAAAGTCAGAGGGAGACTGTCGACAGAGAGAAAACTGAAGTCAGAGGGAGAACTGAAGACAGGGTGAATTGATCACAAAATGAGAACTGAAGACCGATGGAGTAATGAAGACAGAGGGAGAAATGAAGACAGGGTGAACTGATCACAGAAAGAGAACTGAATGCAGATGGATTAATGAAGAAAGAGGGAGAAATGAAGAAAGGGTGGACTGAAGACAAAAAGAGATCTAAAGTCAGAGGGAGTCTGTCGACAGAGAGAGAACTGAGGTTAGAGGGTGATCTGAAGATTGGGTGAACTGATGACCGAAAGAGAGCCGACGACTGATGGAGTAATGAAGACAGCGGGAGAATTGAAGAAAGGGTGGACTGATCACAGAAAGTGAACTGAATGCAGATGGACTAATGAAGACAGAGGGAGAAATGAAGAAAGGGTGAACTGATCACAGAAAGAGAACTGAATGCAGATGGAGTAATGAAGACAGAGGGCGAAATGAAGAAAGGGAGGACTGAAGACACAGAGAGATCTAAAATCAGAGCGAGACTGACGACAGAGAGAGAACAGAATTCAGAGGAAGTACAGAAGACAGGGTGAACTGATCAGAAAATGAGAACTGAAGACCGATGTAGTAATGAAGACAGAGGAGAAATGACGAAAGTGTGGAAAGATCACAGAAAGAGAACTGAGTGCAGATGGAGTAATGAAGACAGAGGGAGAAATGAAGACAGGGTGAACTGATCACAGAAAGAGAACTGAATGCAGATGGATTAATGAAGACAGAGGGAGAAATGAAGAAAGGGTGGACTGAAGACAAAAAGAGATCTAAAGTCAGAGGGAGGCTGTCGACAGAGAGAGAATTGAGGTCAGAGGGAGATCTGAAGACTGGGTGAACTGATGACCGAAAGAGAACAGACGACAGATGGAGTAATGAAGACAGAGGGAGAAATGAAGACAGGGTGGACTGATCACAGAAAGTGAACTGAATGTAGATGGAGTAATGAGGACAGAGGGAGAAATGAAGAAAGGGTGGACTGAAGACACAGAGAGATCTAAAGTCAGAGGGAGACTGTTGAAAGAGAGAGAGCTGAAGTCATAGGGAGAACAGAATAAAGTGTGGACTGAAGACAAAGAGATATTTATAGTCAGAGTGAGACTGTCGACAGAGAGAACTGAAGTCAGAGGGAGAACTGAAGACAGGGTGAACTGAGCACAAAAATAGAACTGAAGACAGATGGAATAATGAAGACAGAGGGCGAAATGAAGAAAGGGAGGACCGAAGACACAGAGAGATCTAAATTCAGAGAGAGACTGCCGACAGTGAGAGAACGGAATTCAGAGGAAGTACTGAAGACAGGGTGAACTGATCACAAAAAGAGTACTGAAGACCGATGGAGTAATGAAGACAGAGGGAGAAATGACGAAAGGGTGGAAAGATCACAGAAAGAGAACTTAATGCAGATGGAGTAATGAAGACAGAGGGAGAAATAAAGACAGGGTGAACTGATCACAGAAAGAGAACTGAATGCAGATGGATTAATGAAGACAGATGGAGAAATGAAGAAAGGGTGGACTGAAGACAAAAAGAGATCTAAAGTCAGAGGGCGACTGTCGACAGATAGAAAACTGAAGTCAGAGGGAGAACTGAAGACAGGGTGATCTGATGACAGAAAGAGAACTGACGACAGATGGAGTAATGAAGACAGAGGGAGAAATTAAGACAGGATGGACTGATCACAGAAAGTGAACTGAATGCAGATGGAGTAATGAAGACAGAGGGAGAAATGAAGAAAGGGCGGACTGAAGACACAGAGAGATTTAATGTCAGAGGGAGACTGTTGACAGAGAGAGAGCTGAAGTCAGAGGGAGAAATGAAGACAGGGTGAACTGATCACAGAAAGAGAAGTGAAGACAGATAGATAATGAAGACAGAGGGAGAAATGAAGAAAGAGTGGACTGATCGCAGAAAGAGAACTGAATGCAGATGGAGTAATGTAGACAGAGGGAGAAATGAAGAAAGGTTGGACTGAAGACAAAAAGAGATCTAAAGTCAGAGGGTGACTGTCGACAGAGAGAAAACTGAAGTCAGAGGGAGAACTGAAGACAGGGTGAACTGATGACCGAAAGAGAACTGACGACAGATGGAGTAATGAAGACAGAGGGAGAAATTAAGACAGGATGGACTGATCACAGAAAGTGAACTGAATGCAGATGGAGTAATGAAGACAGAGGGAGAAATGAAGAAAGGTTGGACTGAAGACAAAAAGAGATCTAAAGTCAGAGGGTGACTGTCGACAGAGAGAAAACTGAAGTCAGAGGGAGAACTGAGGGCAGTGTGAACTGATCACAAAAAGAGAACTGAAGACAGATGGAGTAATGAAGACAGAGGGAGAAATGATGAAAGGGTGGACTGATCGCAGAAAGAGAACTGAATGCAGATGGAGTAATGAAGACAGAGGGAGAAATGAAGAAAGGGTGGACTGATCGCAGAAAGAGAACTGAATGCAGATGGAGTAATGAAGACAGAGGGAGAAATGAAGACAGGGTGAACTGATCACAGAAAGTGAACTGAATGCAGATGGAATAATGAAGACAGAGGGAAAAATGAAGAAAGGGTGGACTGATCGCAGAAAGAGAACTGAATGCAGATGGAGTAATGAAGACAGAGGGAGAAATGAAGACAGGGTGAACTGATCACAGAAAGTGAACTGAATGCAGATGGAATAATGAAGACAGAGGGAAAAATGAAGAAAGGGTGGACTGATCGCAGAAAGAGAACTGAATGCAGATGGAATAATGAAGACAGAGGGAGAAATGACGAAAGGGTGGAAAGATCACAGAAAGAGAACTGAATGCAGATGGAGTAATGAAGACAGAGGGAGAAATGGAGACAGGGTGAACTGATCACAGAAAGAGAACTGAATGCAGATGGATTAATGAAGACAGATAGAGTAATGAAGAAAGGGTGGACTGAAGACAAAAGAGAGATCTAAAGTCAGAGGGTGACTGTCGGCAGAGAGAAAACTGAAGTCAGAGGGAGAACTGAAGACAGGGTGAACTGATGACCAAAAGAGAACTGACGACAGATGGAGTAATGAAGACAGAGGGAGAAATGAAGAAGGGGTGGACTGAAGACACAGAGAGATCTAAACTCAGAGGGAGACGGTCGACAGAGAGAACTGAAGTCAGAGGGAGAACTGAAGACAGGGTGAACTGATCACAAAAATAGAACTGAAGACAGATGGAGTAATGAAGACAGAGGGAGAAATGATGAAAGGGTGGACTGATCGCAGAAAGAGAACTGAATGCAGATGGAGTAATGAAGACAGAGGGAGAAATGAAGAAAGGGTGGACTGATCGCAGAAAGAGAACTGAATGCAGATGGAGTAATGAAGACAGAGGGAGAAATGAAGACAGGGTGAACTGATCACAGAAAGTGAACTGAATGCAGATGGAATAATGAAGACAGAGGGAAAAATGAAGAAAGGGTGGACTGATCGCAGAAAGAGAACTGAATGCAGATGGAGTAATGAAGACAGAGGGAGAAATGAAGACAGGGTGAACTGATCACAGAAAGTGAACTGAATGCAGATGGAATAATGAAGACAGAGGGAAAAATGAAGAAAGGGTGGACTGATCGCAGAAAGAGAACTGAATGCAGATGGAATAATGAAGACAGAGGGAGAAATGACGAAAGGGTGGAAAGATCACAGAAAGAGAACTGAATGCAGATGGAGTAATGAAGACAGAGGGAGAAATGGAGACAGGGTGAACTGATCACAGAAAGAGAACTGAATGCAGATGGATTAATGAAGACAGATAGAGTAATGAAGAAAGGGTGGACTGAAGACAAAAGAGAGATCTAAAGTCAGAGGGTGACTGTCGGCAGAGAGAAAACTGAAGTCAGAGGGAGAACTGAAGACAGGGTGAACTGATGACCAAAAGAGAACTGACGACAGATGGAGTAATGAAGACAGAGGGAGAAATGAAGAAGGGGTGGACTGAAGACACAGAGAGATCTAAACTCAGAGGGAGACGGTCGACAGAGAGAACTGAAGTCAGAGAGAGAACTGAAGACAGGGTGAACTGATCACAAAAATAGAACTGAAGACAGATGGAGTAATGAAGACAGCGGGAGAAATGAAGAAAGGGTGCCTGATCGCTGAAAGAGAACTGAATGCAGATGGAGTAATGAAGACAGAGGGCGAAATGAAGAAAGGGAGGACTGAAGACACAGAGAGATCTAAAATCAGAGCGAGACTGACGACAGAGAGAGAACAGAATTCAGAGGAAGTACTGAAGACAGGGTGAACTGATCAGAAAATGAGAACTGAAGACCGATGGAGTAATGAAGACAGAGGAGAAATGACGAAAGTGTGGAAAGATCACAGAAAGAGAACTGAGTGCAGATGGAGTAATGAAGATAGAGGGAGAAATGAAGACAGGGTGAACTGATCACAGAAAGAGAACTGAATGCAGATGGATTAATGAAGACAGAGGGAGAAATGAAGAAAGGGTGGACTGAAGACAAAAAGAGATCTAAAGTCAGAGGGAGGCTGTCGACAGAGAGAGAATTGAGGTCAGAGGGAGATCTGAAGACTGGGTGAACTGATGACCGAAAGAGAACAGACGACAGATGGAGTAATGAAGACAGAGGGAGAAATGAAGACAGGGTGGACTGATCACAGAAAGTGAACTGAATGTAGATGGAGTAATGAGGACAGAGGGAGAAATGAAGAAAGGGTGGACTGAAGACACAGAGAGATCTAAAGTCAGAGGGAGACTGTTGAAAGAGAGAGAGCTGAAGTCATAGGGAGAACAGAATAAAGTGTGGACTGAAGACAAAGAGATATTTATAGTCAGAGTGAGACTGTCGACAGAGAGAACTGAAGTCAGAGGGAGAACTGAAGACAGGGTGAACTGAGCACAAAAATAGAACTGAAGACAGATGGAATAATGAAGACAGAGGGCGAAATGAAGAAAGGGAGGACCGAAGACACAGAGAGATCTAAATTCAGAGAGAGACTGCCGACAGAGAGAGAACGGAATTCAGAGGAAGTACTGAAGACAGGGTGAACTGATCACAAAAAGAGTACTGAAGACCGATGGAGTAATGAAGACAGAGGGAGAAATGACGAAAGGGTGGAAAGATCACAGAAAGAGAACTTAATGCAGATGGAGTAATGAAGACAGAGGGAGAAATAAAGACAGGGTGAACTGATCACAGAAAGAGAACTGAATGCAGATGGATTAATGAAGACAGATGGAGAAATGAAGAAAGGGTGGACTGAAGACAAAAAGAGATCTAAAGTCAGAGGGCGACTGTCGACAGATAGAAAACTGAAGTCAGAGGGAGAACTGAAGACAGGGTGATCTGATGACAGAAAGAGAACTGACGACAGATGGAGTAATGAAGACAGAGGGAGAAATTAAGACAGGATGGACTGATCACAGAAAGTGAACTGAATGCAGAAGGAGTAATGAAGACAGAGGGAGAAATGAAGAAAGGGCGGACTGAAGACACAGAGAGATTTAATGTCAGAGGGAGACTGTTGACAGAGAGAGAGCTGAAGTCAGAGGGAGAAATGAAGACAGGGTGAACTGATCACAGAAAGAGAAGTGAAGACAGATAGATAATGAAGACAGAGGGAGAAATGAAGAAAGAGTGGACTGATCGCAGAAAGAGAACTGAATGCAGATGGAGTAATGTAGACAGAGGGAGAAATGAAGAAAGGTTGGACTGAAGACAAAAAGAGATCTAAAGTCAGAGGGTGACTGTCGACAGAGAGAAAACTGAAGTCAGAGGGAGAACTGAAGACAGGGTGAACTGATGACCGAAAGAGAACTGACGACAGATGGAGTAATGAAGACAGAGGGAGAAATTAAGACAGGATGGACTGATCACAGAAAGTGAACTGAATGCAGATGGAGTAATGAAGACAGAGGGAGAAATGAAGAAAGGTTGGACTGAAGACAAAAAGAGATCTAAAGTCAGAGGGTGACTGTCGACAGAGAGAAAACTGAAGTCAGAGCGAGAACTGAGGGCAGTGTGAACTGATCACAAAAAGAGAACTGAAGACAGATGGAGTAATGAAGACAGAGGGAGAAATGATGAAAGGGTGGATTGATCACAGAAAGTGAAATGAATGCAGATGGAATAATGAAGACAGAGGGAAAAATGAAGAAAGGGTGGACTGATCGCAGAAAGAGAACTGAATGCAGATGGAGTAATGAAGACAGAGGGAGAAATGAAGAAAGGGTGGACTGATCGCAGAAAGAGAACTGAATGCAGATGGAATAATGAAGACAGAGGGAGAAATGACGAAAGGGTGGAAAGATCACAGAAAGAGAACTGAATGCAGATGGAGTAATGAAGACAGAGGGAGAAATGGAGACAGGGTGGACTGAAGACAAAAGAGAGATCTAAAGTCAGAGGGTGACTGTCGGCAGAGAGAAAACTGAAGTCAGAGGGAGAACTGAAGACAGGGTGAACTGATGACCGAAAGAGAACTGACGACAGATGGAGTAATGAAGACAGAGGGAGAAATGAAGAAAGGGTGGACTGAAGACACAGAGAGATCTAAACTCAGAGGGAGACGGTCGACAGAGAGAACTGAAGTCAGAGGGAGAACTGAAGACAGGGTGAACTGATCACAAAAATAGAACTGAAGACAGATGGAGTAATGAAGACAGCGGGAGCAATGAAGAAAGGGTGCCTGATCGCTGAAAGAGAACTGAATACAGATCGAGTAATGAAGACAGAGAGAGAAATGAAGAAAGGGTGGACTGAAGACACAGAGAGTTCTAAAGTCAGAGGGAGACGGTCGACAGAGAGAACTGAAGTCAGAGGGAGAACTGAAGACAGGGTGAACTGATCACAAAAATAGAACTGAAGACAGATGGAGTAATGAAGACAGCGGGAGAAATGAAGAAAGGGTGCCTGATCGCTGAAAGAGAACTGAATGCAGATGGAGTAATGAAGACAGAGGGCGAAATGAAGAAAGGGAGGACTGAAGACACAGAGAGATCTAAAGTCAGAGGGAGACTGCCGACAGAGAGTGAATTGATGTCAGAGGGAGAACTGAAGACAGGGTGAACTGATGACCGAAAGAGAACTGACGACAGATGGAGTAATGAAGACAGAATGAGAAATGAAGACAGGGTGGACAGATCACAGAAAGAGAACTGAATGCAGATGGAGTAATGAAGACAGAGGGAGAAATGAAGAAAGGTGGACTGAAGACACAGAGAGATCTAAAGTCAGAGGGAGACTGTTGACAGAGAGAGAGCTGAAGTCAGAGGGAGAACTGAAGAAAGGGTGGACTGAAGACACAGAGAGATGTACGGTCAGAGGGAGGCAGTCGACAGAGAGAACTGAAGTCAGAGGGAGAACTGAAGACAGGGTGAACTGATCGCAAAAATAGAACTGAAGACAGATGGAGTAATGAAGACAGCGGGAGTAATGAAGAAAGGGTGCCTGATCACAGAAAGAGAACTGAATGCAGATGGAGTAATGAAGAAAGAGAGCGAAATGAAGAAAGTTTGGACTGAAGACACAGAGGCATCTAAAGTCAGAGGGAGACTGCCGACAGAGAGTGAATTGATGTCAGAGGGAGAACTGAAGACAGGGTGAACTGCTCACAAAAAGAGTACTGAAGACAGATGGAGTAATGAAGACAGAGGGCGAAATTAAGAAAGGGTGGACTGATCGCAGAAAGAGAACTGAATGCCGATTGAGAAATCAAGACAGAGGGCGAAATGAAGAATGGGTGGACTGAAGACACAGAGAGAATTATAGTCAGAGGGAGACTGTCGACAGAGAGAGTGCTGAAGTCAGAGGGAGAACTGAAGACACGGTGAACTGATGACAGAAAGAGAGCTGAATGCAGATGTAGCAATGAAGTCAGAGAGAGAACTGAAGACTGGATGAACTGATCGCAGAAAGTGAACTGAAAGTAGATGGAGTATTGAAGACAGAGGGAGAAATGAAGAAAGGTGGACTGAAGGCACAGAGAGATCTAAAGTCAGAGGGAGACTGTTGACAGAGAGAGAGCTGAAGTAAGAGGGCAACTGTAGAAAGGGTGGACTGAAGACACAGAAAGATATAAAGTCAGAGGGAGGCAGTCGACAGAGAGAACTGACGTCAGATGGAGAACTGAAGACAGGGTGAACTGATCACAAAAAGAGAACTGAAGACAGATGGAGTAATGAAGACAGAGGGAGAAATGAAGAAAGGGTGGACTGAAGACCAAAATAGATCTAAAGTCAGAGGGTGACGGTCGACAGAGAGAAAACTGAATTCAGAGGGAGAACTGAAGACAGGGTGAACTGATGACAGAAAGATAACTGACGACAGATGGAGTAATGAAGACAGAATGAGAAATGAAGACAGGGTGGACAGATCACAGAAAGAGAACTGAATGCAGATGGAGTAATGAAGACAGAGGGAGAAATGAAGAAAGGTGGACTGAAGACACAGAGAGATCTAAAGTCAGAGGGAGACTGTTGACAGAGAGAGAGATGAAGTCAGAGGGAGAACTGAAGAAAGGGTGGACTGAAGACACAGAGAGATGTACGGTCAGAGGGAGGCAGTCGACAGAGAGAACTGAAGTCAGAGGGAGAACTGAAGACAGGGTGAACTGATCGCAAAAATAGAACTGAAGACAGATGGAGTAATGAAGACAGCGGGAGTAATGAAGAAAGGGTGCCTGATCACAGAAAGAGAACTGAATGCAGATGGAGTAATGAAGAAAGAGAGCGAAATGAAGAAAGTTTGGACTGAAGACACAGAGGCATCTAAAGTCAGAGGGAGACTGCCGACAGAGAGTGAATTGATGTCAGAGGGAGAACTGAAGACAGGGTGAACTGCTCACAAAAAGAGTACTGAAGACAGATGGAGTAATGAAGACAGAGGGCGAAATTAAGAAAGGGTGGACTGATCGCAGAAAGAGAACTGAATGAAGTTGGAGCAATGAAGACAGAGGGAGAAACGAAGAAAGGGTGGACTGATCACAGAAAGAGAACTGAATGCCGATTGAGAAATCAAGACAGAGGGCGAAATGAAGAATGGGTGGACTGAAGACACAGAGAGAATTATAGTCAGAGGGAGACTGTCGACAGAGAGAGTGCTGAAGTCAGAGGGAGAACTGAAGACACGGTGAACTGATGACAGAAAGAGAGCTGAATGCAGATGTAGCAATGAAGTCAGAGAGAGAACTGAAGACTGGATGAACTGATCGCAGAAAGTGAACTGAAAGTAGATGGAGTATTGAAGACAGAGGGAGAAATGAAGAAAGGTGGACTGAAGGCACAGAGAGATCTAAAGTCAGAGGGAGACTGTTGACAGAGAGAGAGCTGAAGTAAGAGGGCAACTGTAGAAAGGGTGGACTGAAGACACAGAAAGATATAAAGTCAGAGGGAGGCAGTCGACAGAGAGAACTGACGTCAGATGGAGAACTGAAGACAGGGTGAACTGATCACAAAAAGAGAACTGAAGACAGATGGAGTAATGAAGACAGAGGGAGAAATGAAGAAAGGGTGGACTGAAGACCAAAATAGATCTAAAGTCAGAGGGTGACGGTCGACAGAGAGAAAACTGAATTCAGAGGGAGAACTGAAGACAGGGTGAACTGATGACAGAAAGATAACTGACGACAGATGGAGTAATGAAGACAGAATGAGAAATGAAGACAGGGTGGACAGATCACAGAAAGAGAACTGAATGCAGATGGAGTAATGAAGACAGAGGGAGAAATGAAGAAAGGTGGACTGAAGACACAGAGAGATCTAAAGTCAGAGGGAGACTGTTGACAGAGAGAGAGATGAAGTCAGAGGGAGAACTGAAGAAAGGGTGGACTGAAGACACAGAGAGATGTACGGTCAGAGGGAGGCAGTCGACAGAGAGAACAGAAGTCAGAGGGAGAACTGAAGACAGGGTGAACTGATCACAAAAAGAGATCTGAAGACTGATGGAGTAATGAGGAGTGAGGGAGAAATGAAGAAAGGGTGGACTGATCACAGAAAGGGAACTGAATGCAGGTTGAGAAATCAAGACAGAGGGAGAAATGAAGAAAGGGTGAACTGATCACAAAATGAGAACTTAAGGCAGATGGATTAATGAAGACAGAGGAAGAAATCAAGAAAGGGTGGACTGAAGACACAGAGAGATCTAAAGTCATAAGGAGACTGTCGACAGAGGGAAAACTGAAGTCAGAGGGAGAACTGAAGGCAGGTTGAACTGATCACAGAAAGAGAACTGAATGCAGATGTCGTAATGAAGACAGAGAGAGAACTGAAGACAGGATGAACTGATCACAGAAGGAGAACTGAATGCAGATGGAGTAATGAAGACAGAGGGGGAAATGAAGCAAGGGCGGACTGAAGACACAGAGAGATCCAAAATCAAAGAGAGACTTTCGAAAGAGAGAGAACTGAAGCCAGATGGAGAACTGAAGACAGGGTGAACTGATCACAAAAAGAGAACTGCGGATAGCTGACGTATTGAAGACAGAGGGAGAAATGAAGAAATTGTGGACTAATCACAGAAAGAGAACTGAATGCAGATGGAGTAATGAAGACAGAGGGAGAAATGAAGAAAGGGTGGACTGAAGACACAGAGAAATCTAAAGTCAGAGGGAGACTGTCGATGGAGGGAGAACAGAAGGCAGGGTGAACTGATCACAGAAAGAGAACTGAATTCAGATGGAGTAATGAAGACGGAGGGAGAAGTGAGGACAGGGTGAACACATCACAGAAGGAGAACTGAATGCAGATGGAGTAATGAAGACAGAGGGGGAAATGAAGCAAGGGTGGACTGAAGACACAGAGAGATCCAAAATCAAAGGGAGACTTTCGAAAGAGAGAGAACTGAAGTCAGATGGAGAACTGAAGACAGGGTGAACTGATCACAAAAAGAGAACTGAGGATAGATGACGTATTGAAGACAGAGGGAGAAATGAAGAAATTGTGGACTAATCACAGAAAGAGAACTGAATGCAGATGGAGTAATGAAGACAGAGGGAGAAATGAAGAAAGGGTGGACTGAAGACACAGAGAAATCTAAAGTCAGAGGGAGACTGTCGACGGAGGGAGAACAGAAGGCAGGGTGAACTGATCACAGAAAGAGAACTGAATTCAGATTGAGTAATGAAGACAGAGGGGAAGTGAAGACAGGGTGAACTGATCACAGAAAGGGAACTGAATGCAGATGGAGTAATGAAGACAGAGGGAGAAATGAAGAAAGGGTGGACTGAAGAGAAAAGAGATCTAAAGTCAGAGGGCGACTGTCGACAGAGAGAAGACTGAAGTCAGAGGGAGAACTGAAGACAGGGTGAACTGATCACAGAAACAGTACTGACGACAGATGGAGTAATGAAGACAGAGGGAGATATGAAGAAAGAGTGGACTGATCACAGAAAGAGAACTGAATGCAGATGGAGTAATGAAGACAGAGGGAGAAATGAAGAAAGGTTTGACTGAAGACAAAAAGAGATCTAAAGTCAGAGGGAGACTGTCGACAGGGAGAAAACTGATGTCAGAGGGAGAACTGAAGACAGGGTGAACTGATGACGGAAAGAGAACTGACGACAGATGGAGCAATGAAAACAGAGGGAGAAATGAAGACAGGGTGGACTGATCACAGAAAGTGAACTGAATGCAGATGGACTAATGAAGACAGAGGGAGAAATGAAGAAAGGGTGGACTGAAGACACAGACAGATCTAAAGTCAGAGGGAGACAGTTGAAAGAGAGAGAGCTGAAGTCAGAGGGAGAACTGAAGAAAGGGTGGACTGAAGACACAGAGAGATATAAAGTCAGAGGGAGACTGTCGACAGACAGAACTGAAGTCAGAGGGAGAACTGAAGACAGGGTGAACTGCTCACAAAAAGTGAACTGAATGCAGATGGAGTAATGAAGACAGAGGGAGAAATGAAGAAAGGGTGGACTGATCACAGAAAGAGAACTGAATGCAGATTGAGAAATCAAGAAAGAGGGCGAAATGAAGAAAGGGGGGACTGAAGACACAGAGAGATCTAAAGTCGGAAGGAGACTGTCGACAGAGAGAGAGCTGAAGTCAGAGGGAGAACTGAAGGCAGGATGAACTGATCACAGAAAGTGAACTGAATGCAGATGGAGTAATGAAGACAGAGGGAGAACTGAAGAAAGAGTGGACTGATGACACAGACAGATCTAAAGTCAGAGGGAGACTGTTGAAAGAGAGAGAGCTGAAGTCAGAGGGAGAACTGAAGAAAAGGTGGAGTGAAGACACAGAGAGATATATAGTCAGAGGGAGACTGTCGACAGACAGAACTGAAGTCAGAGGGAGAACTGAAGACAGGGTGAACTGCTCACAAAAAGTGAACTGAATGCAGATGGAGTAATGAAGACAGAGGGAGAAATGAGTAAAGGGTGGACTGATCACAGAAAGAGAACTGAATGCAGATTGAGAAATCAAGAAAGAGGGCGAAATGAAGAAAGGGTGGACAGAAGACACAGAGAGATCTAAAGTCAGAAGGAGACTGTCGACAGAGAGAGAGAGCTGAAGTCAGAGGGAGAACTGAAGGCAGGATGAACTGATCACAGAAAGTGAACTGAATGCAGATGGAGTAATGAAGACAGAGGGAGAACTGAAGAAAGGGTGGACTGAAGACACAGACAGATGTAAAGTCAGAGGGAGACTGTCGACAGACAGAACTGAAGTCAGAGGGATAACTGAGGACAGGGTGAACTGCTCACAAAAAGTGAACTGAATGCAGGTGGAGAAATGAAGACATAGGGAGAAATGAGGAAAGGGTGGACTGATCACAGAATGAGAACTGAATGCAGATTGAGAAATCAAGACAGAGGGCGATTTGAAGAAGGGGTGGTCTGAAGACACAAAGAGATCTAAAGTCAGAAGGAGACTGTCGACAGAGAGAGAGCTGAAGTCAGAGGGAGAACTGAAGGCAGGTTTGACTGATCACAGAAAGTGAACTGAATGCAAATGGAGTAATGAAGACAGAGGGAGAAATGAAGAAATGGTGGACTGAAGACACACAGAGATCTAAAGTCAGAGGGAGACTGTTGACACAGAGAGAGCTGAAGTCAGAGGGTGAACTGATGAAAGGGTGGACTGAAGACACAGTGAGATATAAAGTCAGAGGCAGACCGTCCACAGAGAGAACTGAAGTCAGAGGGAAAACTGAAGACAGGGTGAACTGAACACAAAAAGAGAACTGAAGACAGATGGAGTAATGAAGACAGAGGGAGAAATGAAGAAAGGGTGGACTGATCGCAGAAAGAGAACTGAATGCAGATGGAATAATGAAGACAGGGAGAGGACTGTAGACAGGACGAACTGATCACTGAAAGAGAACTGAATGCAGATGGAGTAATGAAGACAGAGGGAGAAATGAAGAAAGGGAGAACTGAAGATACAGAGATATTTAAAGTCAGAGGGAGTCTGCCGACAGAGAGAGAGCTAAAGTCAGAGGGAGAACTGAAGAAAGGGTGGACTGATCACAGAAAGAGAACTGAATGCAGATTGAGAAATCAAGAAAGAGGGCGAAATGAAGAAAGGGGGGACTGAAGACACAGAGAGATCTAAAGTCGGAAGGAGACTGTCGACAGAGAGAGAGCTGAAGTCAGAGGGAGAACTGAAGGCAGGATGAACTGATCACAGAAAGTGAACTGAATGCAGATGGAGTAATGAAGACAGAGGGAGAACTGAAGAAAGAGTGGACTGATGACACAGACAGATCTAAAGTCAGAGGGAGACTGTTGAAAGAGAGAGAGCTGAAGTCAGAGGGAGAACTGAAGAAAAGGTGGAGTGAAGACACAGAGAGATATATAGTCAGAGGGAGACTGTCGACAGACAGAACTGAAGTCAGAGGGAGAACTGAAGACAGGGTGAACTGCTCACAAAAAGTGAACTGAATGCAGATGGAGTAATGAAGACAGAGGGAGAAATGAGTAAAGGGTGGACTGATCACAGAAAGAGAACTGAATGCAGATTGAGAAATCAAGAAAGAGGGCGAAATGAAGAAAGGGTGGACAGAAGACACAGAGAGATCTAAAGTCAGAAGGAGACTGTCGACAGAGAGAGAGAGCTGAAGTCAGAGGGAGAACTGAAGGCAGGATGAACTGATCACAGAAAGTGAACTGAATGCAGATGGAGTAATGAAGACAGAGGGAGAACTGAAGAAAGGGTGGACTGAAGACACAGACAGATGTAAAGTCAGAGGGAGACTGTCGACAGACAGAACTGAAGTCAGAGGGATAACTGAGGACAGGGTGAACTGCTCACAAAAAGTGAACTGAATGCAGGTGGAGAAATGAAGACATAGGGAGAAATGAGGAAAGGGTGGACTGATCACAGAATGAGAACTGAATGCAGATTGAGAAATCAAGACAGAGGGCGATTTGAAGAAGGGGTGGTCTGAAGACACAAAGAGATCTAAAGTCAGAAGGAGACTGTCGACAGAGAGAGAGCTGAAGTCAGAGGGAGAACTGAAGGCAGGTTTGACTGATCACAGAAAGTGAACTGAATGCAAATGGAGTAATGAAGACAGAGGGAGAAATGAAGAAATGGTGGACTGAAGACACACAGAGATCTAAAGTCAGAGGGAGACTGTTGACACAGAGAGAGCTGAAGTCAGAGGGTGAACTGATGAAAGGGTGGACTGAAGACACAGTGAGATATAAAGTCAGAGGCAGACCGTCCACAGAGAGAACTGAAGTCAGAGGGAAAACTGAAGACAGGGTGAACTGAACACAAAAAGAGAACTGAAGACAGATGGAGTAATGAAGACAGAGGGAGAAATGAAGAAAGGGTGGACTGATCGCAGAAAGAGAACTGAATGCAGATGGAATAATGAAGACAGGGAGAGGACTGTAGACAGGACGAACTGATCACTGAAAGAGAACTGAATGCAGATGGAGTAATGAAGACAGAGGGAGAAATGAAGAAAGGGAGAACTGAAGATACAGAGATATTTAAAGTCAGAGGGAGTCTGCCGACAGAGAGAGAGCTAAAGTCAGAGGGAGAACTGAAGGCAGGGTGAACTGATCACAGAAAGAGAACTGAATGCAGATGGAGCAATGAAAACAGAGGGAGAACTGAAGAAAGGGTGGACTGATGACACAGACAGTTTTAAAGTCAGAGGGAGACTGTGGAAAGAGAGAGAGAGCAGAAGTCAGAGGGAGAACTGAAGAAAAGGTGGACTGAAGACACAGAGAGGTATATAGTCAGAGGGAGACTGTCGACAGACAGAACTGAAGTCAGAGGGAGAACTGAAGACAGGGTGAACTGCTCACAAAAAGTGAACTGAATGCAGATGGAATAATGAAGATAGAGGGAGAAATGAGTAAAGGGTGGACTGATCACAGAAAGAGAACTGAATGCAGATTGAGAAATCAAGACAGAGGGCGAAATGAAGAAAGGGTGGACAGAAGACACAGAGAGATCTAAAGTCAGAAGGAGACTGTCGACAGAGAGAGAGAGCTGAAGTCAGAGGGAGAACTGAAGGCAGGATGAACTGATCACAGAAAGTGAACTGAATGCAGATGGAGTAATGAAGACCGAGGGAGAACTGAAGATAGGGTGGACTGAAGACACAGACAGATATAAAGTCAGAGGGAGACTGTCGACAGAGAGAGAGCTGAAGTCAGAGGGAGAACTGAAGGCAGGGTGAACTGATCACAGAAAGAGAACAGAATGCAGATGGAGCAATGAAAACAGAGGGAGAACTGAAGAAAGAGTGGACTGATCACAGAAAGAGAACTGAATGCAGATGGAGTAATGAAAACAGAGGGAGAAATGAAGAAAGGGTGGACTGAAGACAGAAAGAGATCTAAAGTCAGAGGGTGACTGTCAACAGAGAGAAAACTGAAGTCAGAGGGGGAACTGAAGACAGAAAGAGAACTGACGACAGAGGGAGAAATGAAGACAGGGTGGACTGATCACAGAAAGTGATCTGAATGCAGATGGAGTAATGAAGACAGAGGGAGAAATGAAGGAAGGGTGAACTGATCACAGATAGAGAACTGAATGCAGATTGAGAAATCAAGACAGGGGGCGAAATGAAGAAAGGGTGGACTGATCACAGAAAGTGAACTGAATGCAGATGCAGTAATGATGACAGAGTGTGGACTGAAGACAGGATGAACTGATCACAGAAAGAGAACTGAAAGCAGATGGGGTAATGAAGACGAAGGGAGAAATGAATAAATGTTGGACTGAAGACACAGAGCTATCGAAAGTCAGAGCGCGCCTGTTGACAGAGGGAGAGCTGAAGTCAGAGGGAGAACTGAAGAAAGGGTGGACTGATGACACAGAGATATAAAGTCAGAGGGCGACTGTCGACAGAGAGAACTGAAGTCAGAGGGAGAACTGAAGACAGGGTGAACTGATCACAAAAATAGAACTGAAGACAGATGGAGTAATGAAGAGAGAGGGAGAAATGAAGAAAGGGTGGACTGATCACAGAAAGAGAACTGATTGCAGATGGAGTAATGAAGACAGTGGGAGAAATGAAGAAAGGGTAAACTGATCACAGAAAGAGAAGTGAATGCAGATGGAGTAATGAAGACAGAGGGAGTAATGAAGAAAGGGTGGACTGAAGACACAGAGAGATCTGAAGTCAGAGGGATACTGTCGACAGAGAGAGAGCTGAAGTCAGAGGGAGAACTGAAGGCAGGTTGAACTGATCACAGAAAGAGAACTGAATGCAGATGTAGTAATGAAGACAGAGAGAGAACTGAAGACAGGATGACTTGATCACAGAAAGAAAACTGAATGCAGATGGAGTAATGAAGACAGAGCGAGAAGTGAAGAAAGGTTGGACTGAAGACACAGAGAGATCTAAAATCTGATGGAGACTGTCGACAGAGAGAGAGCTGAAGTGAGAGGGAGAACTGAAGACAGGGTGAAATGATCACAGAAAGAGAACGGAATGCAGTTGGAGTAATGAAGACAGAGGGAGAAATGAAGACAGGGTGAACTGATCACAGAAAGGGAACTGAATGCAGATTGAGTAATGAAGACAGAGAGATAACTGAAGACAGGGTGAACTGAAGACAGAGAGATCTAACGTCAGATGGTGACTGTCGACAGAGAGAGAGCTGAGGTCAGAGGGAGAAATGAAGACAGGGTGAACTGATCACAGAAAGAGAACTGAATGCAGATGGAGTAATGAAGACAGAGGGAGAAATGAAGAAAAGGTGGACTGAAGACAGAGAGATCTAACGTCAGATGGTGACTGTCGACAGAGAGAGAACTGAACTCAGAAGGAGAACTGAAGACAGGGTGAACTGATCACAGAAAGAGAACTGAATGCAGATGGAGTAAAGAAGACAGAGGGAGAAATGAAGAAAAGGTGGACTGAAGACAGAGAGATCTAACGTCAGATGGTGACTGTCGACAGAGAGAGAACTGAACTCAGAAGGAGAACTGAAGACAGTGTGAACTGATCACAGAAAGAGAACTGAATGCAGAATGGAGTAATGAAGACAGAGGGAGAAATGAAGACAGGGTGAACTGATCACAGAAATAGAACTGAAGGCAGATGGAGTAAAGAAGATAGAAGGAGAAATGAAGTAAGGGTGGCCTGATCACCGAAAGAGAGCTGAATGCAGATGGAGTAATGAAGACAGAGGGAGAAAGGAAGAAAGGGTTGACTGAAGACACAGAGAGATCTAAAGTCAGTGGGAGAATGTCGACAGAGAGAGAACTGAATTCAAAGGGAGAACAGAAGACACAGAGACAACTGAAGACAGAGGAATAACTGAAGGCAGAGTTAGGACAGCGGGAGGTGGAGGAGCAGATATGTGGTCAGATTTTGGAAAGATGTAAAGGTAACAGGCTTATCTGAAGGACATTCGTGAACTAGATGGGTTTTTACAGTAATTGATAATGGTTTCAATGTCACCATTAGACGAGATATATTTTTATTCCAGATTTATTAATTGATTCAAATTTCACCATCTGCCGTGGTGGGATTCGAACACATGTCCTCAGACCATTAGCCTGCGCCTCTTGATTACTATCTCGTGACATTACCACTGCACCACCACCTCCCTTCAGTTCTCCCAATGTCTTCATTTCTCCCGCTGTCTTTAGTTCTCCCTCGGTCTTCAGTTCTCCATCTTTCTTCAGTTCTCCATCTGTTTTCAGTTCAGTCTCTGTCTTCAGCTCTCTGCAGTCCATTACCAAAGATTTTATAGCAGAGCATTTAGAGAACATTGGTAGAAACGGGAAGGGTCAGCAAGGATTTACGAAAGGGAAATCATGCTTGACAAATCTACTCGAATTCTTCGTGGATGCAACCAGTAGAGTTGATGAAGGGGAGCAGTGGATGTGGTTCATTTGGACTTCCAGAAGGCTTCCGACAAAGTCCCACATAAGAGAATAATATTTGAATTAGAATTAGAATTAGAACATAACAGCGCAGTACAGGCCCTTCGGCCCTCGATGTTGCGCCGACCTGTGAAACCATCTGACCTACACTATTCCATTTTCATCCATATGTCTATCCAATGTCCACTTAAATGCCCTTAAAGTTGGCGAATCTACTACTGCTGCAGGCAGGGCGTTCCACGCCCTTACTACTCTCTGAGTAAAGAAACTACCTCTCACATCGGTCCTATATCTATCACCCCTCAACTTGAAGCTATGTCCCCTCATGTTTGCCATCACCATCCGAGGAAAAAGACGCTCACTATCCACCCTATCTAACCCTCTGATTATCTTATATGTCTCTATTAAGTCACCTCTCCTCCTCCTTCTCTCCAATGAAAACAACCTCAAGTCCCTCAGCCTTTCCTCGTAAGACCTTCCCTCCATACCAGGCAACATCCTAGTAAATCTCCTCTGCACCCTTTCCATAGCTTCCACATCCTTCCTATAATGCGGTGACCAGAACTGCACGCAATACTCCAGGTGCGGTCTCACCAGAGATTTGTACAGCTGCAGCATGGCCTCGTGGCTCCGAAACTCGACCCCCCTACCAATAAAAGCTAACACACCATATGCCTTCTTAACAGCTCTATTAACCTGGTTAGCAACCTTCAGGGATTTATGCACCTGGACACCAAGATCTCTCTGTTCATCGACACTACCAAGAATCTTCCCATTCGCCCAGTACTCTGCATTCCTGTTACTCCGTCCAAAGTGAATCACCTCACACTTTTCCGCATTAAACTCCATTTGCCATCTCTCAGCCCAGCTCTGCAGCCTATCTATGTCTCTCTGTACCCTACAACATCCTTCGGCACTCTCCACAACTCCACCGACCTTAGTGTCATCTGCAAATTTACGAACCCACCCTTCTACACCCTCTTCCAGGCCATTTATAAAAATGACAAACAGCAGTGGCCCCAAAACAGATCCTTGCGGTACACCACTAGCAACTAAACTCCAGGATGAACATTTGCCATCAACCACCACCCTCTGTCTTCTTTCAGCTAGCCAATTTCTGATCCAAAGCTCTAAATCACCTTCAACCCAATACTTCCGCATTTTCTGCAATAGCCTACCGTGGGGAACCTTATCAAACGCCTTACTGAAATCCATATACACCACATCCACTGCTTTACCCTCATCCACCTGTTTGGTCACCTTCTCGAAAAAGTCAATAAGGTTTGTGAGGCACGACCTACCCGTCACAAAACCGTGCTGACTATCTCTAATGAACTTATTCTTTTCAAGATGATGATAAATCCTGTCTCTTATAACCTTTTCCAACATTTTACCCACAACCGAAGTAAGGCTCACAGGTCTATAATTACCAGGGCTGTCTCTACTCCCCTTCTTGAACAAGGGGACAACATTTGCAATCCTCCAGTCTTCCGGCACTATTCCTGTCGACAATGACGACATAAAGAAAAAGGATCAAAGATCAATCTCCTCCCTAGCTTCCCAGAGAATTCTAGGATAAATCCCATCTGGCCCAGGGGACTTATCTATTTTCACACTTTCCAAAATTGCTAACACCTCCTCCTTGTGAACCTCAATCCCATCTAGCCTCGTAGCCTGAATCTCAGTATTCTCAACAACATTTTCTTTCTCTACTGTAAATACTGACGCAAAATATTCATTTCACACTTCCCCTATCTCCTCTGATTCCACACACAACTTCCCACTAGTATCCATGATTGGCCCTAATCTAACTCTAGTCATTCTTTTATTCCTGATATACCTATAGAAAGCCTTAGGGTTTTCCCTGATCCGATCAACCAATGACTTTTCGTGTCCTCTCCTTGCTCTTCTTAGCTCTCCCTCTAGATCCTTCCTGGCTAGCTTGTAGCTCTCAAGCGCCCTAACTGAGCCTTCACGTCTCATCCTAACATAAGCCTTCTTCTTCCTCTTGACAAGCGCTTCAACTTCTTTAGTAAACCACGGCTCCCTCGCACGACAACTTCCTCCCTGCCTCACAGGTACATACTTATCAAGGACACGCAGTAGCTGCTCCTTGAATAAGCTCCACATTTCGATTGTTCCCAACCCCTGCAGTTTCCTTCCCCATCCTACGCATCCTAAATCTTGCCTAATCGCATCATAATTTCCTTTCCCCCAGTTATAATTCTTGCCCTGCGGTATATACCTGTCCCTGCCCATCGCTAAGGTAAACCTAACCGAATTGTGATCACTATCACCAAAGTGCTCACCTACATCTAAATCTAACACCTGGCCGGGTTCATTTCCCAGTACCAAATCCAATGTGGCATCGCCCCTGGTTGGCCTGTCTACATACTGTGTCAGAAAACCCTCCTGCACACACTGGACAAAAACTGACCCATCTAAAGTACTCGAACTGTAGTATTTCCAGTCGATATTTGGAAAGTTAAAGTCCCCCACAACAACTAACCGGTTACTCTCACCCCTGTCGAGAATCATCTTCGCTAACCTTTCCTCTACATCTCTGGAACTATTCGGAGGTCTATAAAGGACTCCCAACAGGGTAACCTCACCTCTCCTGTTTCTAACCTCGGCTCATACTACCTCAGTAGACGAGTCCTCAAACGTCCTTTCTGTCGCTGTAATACTCTCCTTGATTAACAATGCCACCCCACCCCCCCACCCTTCTTTAACCATCTTCTCTGTTCTTACTGAAACATCTAAATCCCGGAATCTGCAACATCCATTCCTGCCCCTGCTCTACCCATGTCTCCGAAATGGCCACTACATCGAGATCCCAGGTACCAACCCATGCTGCAAGCTCATCCACCTTATTCCGGATGCTCCTGGCATTGAAATAGACACACTTTAAACCAGGTTCTTGCTTGCCAGTGCCCTCTTGCGTCCTTGTAACCATATCCCTGACCTCACTATTCTCAACATCCTGTACACTGGCACGACAATTTAGGTTCCCATTCCCCTGCTGAATTAGTTTAAACGCCCCCGAAGAGCACTAGCAAACCTCCCCCCCAGGATATTGGTACCCCTCTGGTTCAGGTGAAGACCATCCTGTTTGTAGAGGTCCCACCTACCCCAGAAAGAGCCCCAATTATCGAGGAAACCAAAACCCTCCCTCTCGCACCATCCCTGCAGCCTCGTGTTCAACTCCTCTCTCTCCCTATTCCTCGCTTCGCTATCACGTGGCACGGGCAACAACCCAGAGATAACAACTCTGTTTGTTCTCGCTCTAAGCTTCCACCCTAGCTCCCTGAATTTCTGCCTTAAATCCCCATCTCTCTTCCTACCTATGTCGTTGGTGCCTATGTGGACCACGACTTGGGGCTGCTCCCCCTCCCCATTAAGGATCCCAAAAACACGATCCGAGACATCACGAACCCTGGCACCTGGGAGGCAACATACCAACCGTGAGTCTCCCTCGTTCCCACAGAACCTCCTATCTGTTCCCCTAACTATGGAGTCCCCAATGACTAATGTTCTGCTCCTCTTCCCCCTTCCCTTCTGAGCAACAGGGACAGACTCTGTGCCAGATATCTGTACCCCATTGCTTACCCCTGGTAAGTCGTCCCCCGCAACAGTATCCAAAACGGTATCCCTGTTGTTGAGGGAAACGGCCACAGGGGATCCCTGCACTGCCTGCTGGTTCCCTCTCCTTCCCCTGACGGTAACCCATCTACCTACTTCTTTTACCTGAGGTGTGACTACCTCCCCATAACTCCTCTCAATAACCTCCTCCGCCTCCCGAATGATCCGAAGTTCATCCAGCTCCAGCTCCAGTTCCCTAATGCGGTTCTCGAGGAGCTGGAGTTGGGTGCACTTCCCACAGATGCAGTCAGCAGGGACACTCTTGGCGACCCTTACCTCCCACATTCTGCAGGAGGAACATACAACTGCCTTAACCTCCATTCCCACTATTCCAAATTCCCAACAAATCTACTGAAAAACCAAAAAAACAAATAGTCAAAACTTGTTAGGTTAGCAATCCAACGGACAGAACTTCCTAAATAAAAAGCTTACCTTATCAACACACCATAGCCCTTTTTTTTGGTTAGAGGAGGAGGGTGGGTGGGAGACACTACACGTGTATTGTCTCGGGTACAGCCACCACACAAATATATACCTTTTTCCTTACCCAGCAGTCCCCTGGTCCTCCGAAAACAAAAGGGAATTCACTTTTAAACTTACGCTGAAATTGACTTCACTGCTGTAAGCCCGTTCACGCACCTCCGTTGCTATCCAAGCTGCAGTCACCGAAACTAAATATGTAAAATTAAAGCGCATGGGATTGGGGGTAGTGTATTGCGATGGATAGAAAATTGGTTGGCAGACAGGAAACAAAGGGTAAGGATAAATGGGTCTTTTTTCTGAATGGTAGGCAGTGACTAGTGGGGTACTGCAGGGATCGGTGCCAGGACCCCAGCTGTTCACAATGTACATAAATGATTTAGATGAACGAACTAAATGTAATATCTCCAAATTTGCAGAGGAGATAAAACTGGGTGAGAGGGTGAGTTGTGAGGAGGTTGCAGAGAGGCTTCAGTGTGATTTGGACAAGTTGAGTGAATGAACAAAGAACAAAGAACAAAGGAAATTACAGCACAGGAACAGGCCCTTCGGCCCTCCAAGCATGCGCCGATCCAGATCCTCTATCTAAACCTGTCGCTTATTTTCTAAGGGTCTGTATCTCTTTGTTTCCTGCCCATTCATGTATATTTCCAGATACATCTTAAAAGACGCTATCGTGCCCGCGTCTACCACCTCCGCTGGCAATGCGTTCCAGGCACCCAGCACCCTCTGTGTAAAGAACTTTCCACGCATATCCCCCCTAAACATTTCCCCTCTCACTTTGAGCTCGAGACCCCGAGTAATTGAATCCCCCACTCTGCGAAAAAGCTTCTTGCTATCCAACATGTCTACACGTCTCATGATTTTGTACACCTCAATCATGTCCCCCCTCAACCTCCGTCTTTCTAATGAAAATAATCCTAATCTACTCAACCTCTCTTCATAGCTAGCGTCCTCCACACCAGGCAACATCCTGGTGAACCTCCTCTGCACCCTCCCCAATGTGGCGACCAGAACTGCACGCAGTATTCCAAATGTGGCCGAACCAAGCCTTATACAACTGTCACATGACCTGCCAACCCTTGTACTCAATACCCCGTCCGATGAAGGAAAGAATGCCGTATGCCTTCTTGACCACTCTGTTGACCTGCGTTGCCACCTTCAGGGAACAATGGACCTGAACACCCAAATCTCTCTGTACATCAATTTTCCCCAGGACTTTTCCATTTATTGTATAGTTCACTCTTGAATTGGATCTTCCAAAATGCATCACCTCGCAGTTGCCCTGATTGAACTCCATCTGCCATTTCTCTGTCCAACTCTCCAATCTATCTATATTCTGCTGTATTCTCTGACAGTCCCCTTCACTGTCTGCTACTCCACCAATCTTAGTGTCGTCTGCAAACTTGCTAATCAGACCACCTATACTTTCCTCCAAATCATTTATGTATATCACAAACAACAGTGGTCCCAGCACGGATCCCTGTGGAACAGCACTGGACATACGTCTCCATTTTGAGAAACTCCCTTCCACTACTACTCTCTGTCTCCTGCTGCCCAGCCAGTTCTTTATCCATCTAGTTAGTACACCCTGGACCCCATGCGACTTCACTTTCTCCATCAGCCTGCCATGGGAACCTTATCAAACGCCTTACTGAAGTCTATGTATATGACATCTACAGCCCTTCACTCATCAATCAACCTTGTCACTTCCTCAAAGAGTGGGCGAATACATGGTAGATGCAGTATAATGGGGATAAATGAGAGGTTATCCACTTTGATAGCAAAAACAGGAAGGCAGATTATTAGCTAAACCGTTATAAACTGAGAGAGGGGAATATGCAGCGAGACGTGGGTGTTCTCGTACACCAGTCGCTGAAGATAAGCGTGCAGGTGCAACAGGCAGTAAAAAAGACAAGTTGTATGTTGGCCTTCAGAGCGAGAGGATTCGAGTACAGGAACAGGGATGCCTTGCTGCAATTATACAGGGCCTTGGTGAGGCCATACCTGGAATAATGTGGGCAGTCTTGGTCTCCTTACCTGAGGAAGGATGTTCTTGCTGTAGAGGGAGTGCAGCGAAAGTTTAACCGACTGATTTCTGGGATTGTGGGTGTTGTAGGGTATTGCCAAGTGCAGAGACACCTGCAGTAAATATCATACTGTTTAAATGTTATTTGAGTAAGTAGATTCATATAATCCTAGTGAATATATATATACACTCATATACAAGTTGGAAGTATAGCCACAGATTGTTGCAAAATGGAGTACTTACCCAAGGCACTGTGGGAACAAGATTGGCTAAGTCATAGCCCTGAGAATGGTACTGTAAGACACAGACAGTTAGGCTGACCAAGTAGGGCCCCTCCTATCAGTGGATAAGACAGCTGCTTCGTGTAACTGCAGACTGCATAAAGCAATCAGGAATGCAAGCTTGATGGAGGTGGAAGGATTCATTGTTAAGCCTCAAGGATAGTTGATAAGGGGATCTGGGAAACATCACAAGATGATCAGGGGGCTTGTATGAGCTGATCACGTCGCCACATGATGCCTAATGAGCAATCTAATTGGGAACAAAAACAAGAAATGCTGGATTCACTCAGCAGGTCTGGCAGCATCTGTGGAAAGAGAAGCAGAGTTAACGTTTCGAGTCAGTGACCCTTCTTCGGAACTGACAAATATTAGAAAAGTCACAGATTATAAACAAGTGAGGTGGGGGTGGGGCAAGAGATAACAAAGGAGAAGGTGCAGATTGGACCAGGCCACATAGCTGACCAAAAGGTCACGGAGCAATCTAATTGGTAATATGTGTAAGGTATGTAATCAATAACGGTGATGATTGGATCATGTCCACCCAGGATGGGCTGAGTAACTGTTTGAAAATTGTATAAGTATGGATGATTTTCCTTTGTTCGGAGGAGAGGCATCTGGACAGACAAGTGACCTGCTCCCCGCTGGCGTAACTAATAAACTGTTTGACATTGGAGCAGACCTGAGTGTCGAGTGATTCTTCCAGATTCATTCCCGCTAACAGTGGGACTATCGTATGAGGAGACATTGAGTCGGTTAGGATTATATTTGCTGGAGTTCAGAAGAGTGAGGGGGGCATCTCACAGAAACCGAAAAAATTCTAACTGGACTTGAAAGGGTAGATGCAGGAAGGATGTTTCCTGGTGGGGAGTCTACAAAGAACGAAGCACAATGCAGCACATGAACAGGCCATTCGGTCCTCCCAGCCTGCACCAATCATGATGCTTGTCTAAACTGAAACCTTCTGCACTTCCGTGGTCCATATCCCTCTATTCCCATCCAATCCATGTATTTGTCAAGATGCCTCTTAAATCGTCGCTATCGTATCTGCTTCCACCACCTCCCCCAGCAACAAGGCATTCACCACCCTCTGTGTACAAAACTTGCCTCGCGCATCCCTTCTACACTTTGCCCTTTGCCCCTCGCACCTTAAACCTCTGTCCCCTAGTAACTGACTCTACCACCCTGGGAAACAGCTTCTGACTATCCACTCTCTCCATGCCACTCATATCTTTGTAAACCTCTATCATGAGGCCCCTCCACCTCTGTCGTTCCAGTGAAAACAATCCGAGATTAGCCAACCTCTCCACATAGCTAATACCCTCCAGACCAGGCAACATCCTGGTAAACCTCTTCTGTACCCTCGCCAAAGCCTCCACATCCCTCTGGTAGTGTGGCGTCCAGAATTGCACGCAATGTTCTAACTGTGGCCGAACTAAAGTTCTGTCCAGCTGCAGCATGGCTTGCCTATTGTTATACTCTATGCTCCTACCGATGAAGGCAAGCATGCCGTATGCCTTCTTGACTACCTTATCAACCTACGTTGCCACTTTCTATGACCTGTGGACCTGTACGCCCAGATCTCTCTGCTTGTCAATACTCATAAGGGTTCTGCCATTTACTGTATACTTCCCACCTGTATTATTTCTTCCAAAATGCATTACCTCACATTTGTCCAGATGAAACTCCATCTGCCATTTCTCCACCCAAGTCTCCAACCGATCTATATCCTACTGTATCTTCTGACAATCCTCATGACTATCCACAACTCCACCAACCTTTTCGTCATCGCAAACTTACTAATCGGACCAGCTACATTTTCCTCCAAATCATTTATGTAAACTAGAACAGCGAAGGTCCCAGCACTGATCCCTACGGAACACCAGTAGTCACAGTCCTATATTCAGAAAATCACCCTTCCACTGCTACCCTCTGTCTTCCATGACCGAGCCAGTTCTGTATCCATCTTGCCAGCTCACCTCTGATCCCGTGTGACTTCACATTTTTTGCCAGTCTGCCATGAGGGACCTTATCAAATGCTTTACTGAAGTCCAAGCAGACAACATACACTGCCCTGCCTTCATCAATCATCTTCATCACTTCCTCAAAAAATGCAATCAAGTTAGTGAGACACGACCTCCCCTTCCCTTAATCAAGGAGAGTATTACAGCGACAGAAAGGACGTTTGAGGACACGTCTACGAAGGTAGTATGGGCCGAGGTTAGAAACAGGAGAGGTGAGGTCACCCTGTTGGGAATCTTTTATAGACCTCCAAATAGTTCCAGAGATGTAGAGGAAAGGATAGCGAAGATGATTCTCGACAGGGGCGCGAGTAACAGGGTAGTTGTTATGGGGGACATTAACTTTCCAAATATCGACTGGAAATACTACAGTTCGAGTACTTTAGATGGGTCAGTTTTTGTCCAGTGTGTGCAGGAGGGTTTTCTGACACAGTATGCAGACAAGCCAACCAGGGGCGATGCCACATTGGATTTGGTACTGGGTAATGAACCCGGCCAGGTGTTAGATTTAGATGTAGGTGAGCACTTTGGTGATAGTGATCACAATTCGGTTAGGTTTTCCTTAGCGATGGGCAGGGACAGGTATATACCGCAGGGCAAAAATTATAGCTGGGGGAAAGGAAATTATGATGCGATTAGGCAAGATTAGGATGCGTAGGATGGGGAAGGAAACTGCAGGGGATGGGAACAATCGAAATGTGGAGCTTATTCAAGGAGCAGCTACTGCGTGTCCTTGATAAGTACGTACCTGTGAGGCAGGGAGGAAGTTGTCGAGCGTGGGAGTCGTGGTTTACTAAAGAATTTGAAGCGCTTGTCAAGAGGAAGAAGAAGGCTTATGTTAGGATGAGACGTGAAGGCTCAGTTAGGGCGCTTGAGAGCTACAAGCTAGCCAGGAAGGATCTAGAGGGAGAGCTAAGACGAGCAAGGAGAGGACACGAGAAGTCATTGGCGGATAGGATCAGGAAAAACCCTAAGGCTTTCTATAGGTATATCAGGAATAAAAGAATGACTAGAGTTAGATTAGGGCCAATCAAGGATAGTAGTGGGAAGTTGTGTGTGGAATCAGTGGAGGTAGGGGAAGTGTTAAATGAATATTTTGCGTCAGTATTTACAGTAGAGAAAGAAAATGTTGTCGAGGAGAATACTGAGATTCAGCCTCCAAGGCTAGGTGGCATTGAGGTTCACAAGGAGGAGGTGTTATCAATTTTGGAAAGTGTGAAAATAGATAAGTCCCCTGGGCCAGATGGGATTTATCCTAGGATTCTCTGGGGAGCTAGGGAGGAGATTGCAGAGCCTTTGTCCTTGATCTTTATGTCATCATTGTCGACAGGAATAGTGCCGGAAGACTGGAGGATAGTAAATGTTGTCCCATTGTTCAAGTAGGGGAGTAGAGACAGCTCTGGTAATTATAGACCTGTGAGCCTTACTTCAGTTGTGGGTAAAATGTTGGAAAAGGTTATAAGAGATAGGATTTATAATCATCTTGAAAAGAATATGTTCATTAGAGATAGTCAGCACGGTTTTGTGACGGGTAGGTCGTGACTCACAAACCTTCTTGAGTTTTTCGAGAACGTGACCAAACATGTGAATGAGGGTAAAGCAGTGGATGTGGTGTATATGGATTTCAGTAAGGCGTTTGATAAGGTTCCCCACGGTAGGCTATTGCAGAAAATACGGAAGTATTGGGTTGAAGGTGATTTAGAGCTTTGGATCAGAAATTGGACAGCTGAAAGAAGACAGAGGGTGGTGGTTGATGGCAAATGTTTATCCTGGAGTTTAGTTACTAGTGGTGTACCGCAAGGATCTGTTTTGGGGCCACTGCTGTTTGTTATTTTTATAAATGACCTGGAAGAGGGTGTAGAAGGGTGGGTTAGTAAATTTGCAGATGACACTAAGGTCGGTGGAGTTGTGGATAGTGCCGAAGGATGTTGTAGGGTATAGAGGGACATAGATAGGCTGCGGAGCTTGGCTGAGAGATGGCAAATTGAGTTTAATGCGGAAAAGTGTGAGGTGATTCACTTTGGACGGAGTAACAGGAATGCAGAGTACTGGGCTAATGGGAGGATTCTTGGTAGTGTAGATGAACAGAGAGATCTTGGTGACCAGGTGCATAAATCCCTGAAGGTTGCTACCCAGGTTAAAAGGGCTGTTAAGAAGGCATATGGTGTGTTAGCTTTTATTAGTAGGGGTTCGAGTTTCGGAGCCACGAGGTCATGCTGCAGCTCTACAAAACTCTGGTGAGACCGCACCTGGGGTATTGCGTGCAGTTCTGATCACCGCATTATAGGAAGGATGCGGAAGCTATGGAAAGGGTGCAGAGGAGATTTACGAGTATGTTGCCTGGTATGGAGGGAAGGTCTTACGAGGAAAGGCTGAGGTACTTGAGGTTGTTTTCGTTGGAGAGAAGGAGGAGGAGAGGTGACTTAATAGAGACATATAAGATAATCAGAGGGTTAGATAGGGTGGATAGTGAGCGTCCTTTTCCTCGGATGGTGAATGCAAACACGAGGGGACATAGCTTCAAGTTGAGGGGTGATAGATATAGGACAGATGTGAGAGGTAGTTTCTTTACTCAGAGAGTAGTCGGGACGTGGAACGCCCTGCCTGCAGCAGTAGTAGATTCGCAAACTTTACGGGCATTTAAGTGGTCATTGGATAGACATATGAATGAAAATGGAATAGTGTAGGTCAGATGGTTTCACAGGTCGGCGCAACATCGAGGGCCGATGGGCCTATACTGCGCTGTAATGTTCTAAAAAAAAAGATCGATTGGAGACTTGGGCGGAGAAATGGCAGATGGGGTTTAATCTGGACAAATGTGAGGTAATGCATTTTGGAAGGTCTAATGCAGGTGGGAGGTATATGCTAAATGGCAGAACCCTAAGGACTATTAACAGGAAGAGAGATCTGGGTGTACTTGTCCACTGAAATTGGCAACGAAGGTGGATAAGGTATTCAAGAAGGCATACGGCTTGCTTGCCTTCATTGGTCGGGGCATAGAGTATAAAATTGGTAAGTCATGCTGCAGCTGTACAGAACTTTTGTTAGGCCACATTTCGAATATTGCGTGCAATTCTGGTTGCCACACTACCAGAAGGACGTAGAGGCTTTGGAGAGGGTACAGAGGAGGTTTACCAGGATGTCGCCTGGTCTGGACGGCATTAGTTTTCAGGAGAGGTTGGAAAAACTCGGATTGTTTTCACTGGAACGACGGAGGTGGACGGGCGACATGATAGAGGTTTACAAGTTATCAGCGGCATGGACAGAGTGGATAGTTAGAAGCTTTTTCCCAGGGTGGAAGAGTCAGTTACTAGGGGACATAGGTTTAAGCTGCGAGGGGCACAGTTTAGAGGGGATGCGCGAGGCAAGATTTGTACACAGAGGGTGGCAAGTGCCTGGAACGTGCTGCCAGGGGATGTGGTGGAAGCAGATTCGACAGCGTCGTTTCAGAGGCATCTTGACAAATACATGAATAGGAAGGGAATAGAGGGATATGGACCCCGGAAGTGCAGAACGTGTTAGTTTAAGCAGGTGTCAACATTGGCGCAGGCTTGGAGGGCCGAATGGCCTGTTCCTGTGCTGTATAATTCTTTGTTCTTTGTTCTTATTCTTTGATTATTGTGGGATTGCTCTGCAGACGATTCTCAAAAATCCGTCACTGAAAAGATCAGCTGAACTTCAACTAAATCCAAAGCAAAACACTGCGGATGCTGGAAATCTGAAATAAAAACAGAAATAAAGAGGGGTCACTGACCTGAAACTTTCACTCTGCTTCTCTCTCCACAGATGCTGACAGACGTGCTGATTGTTAGAGCATTTCCTGCTTTTATTTGAGCTAAATCCGCCCTGGGCACACAGTAAAATAGACAAAGCTGCCAATCACAGTGGCTACTGTGGCCCTGATCAGAATGGGAGACCTCCACATCAATGGAGAGAAGGAGACAGAGACATACTTAAAGACAGGTGACACACTGGAAACCCATAGAACTCAATCGTACCACAGATTTCACTGCCTGGTCCTCTGTTTCTTTGCCTCTCAATGCTCGCTCTTTCTTTCACTCTCTGTCTCTCTGCATCGTTGTCCCTCTTTGTCTCTGTTCTCTCTAACTCCATGGCTGTCACCACTCTATTTCGCTCTCCTCCATTATGTCTCTCTCTCTCTCTGTTCCTTGTCTCTCTTCAGCACAGTTCCTCTTTCTCTCTCCACCTCTGTTCCTCTTTCCCTGTGTGCCTTTGTCCCACTGTCCACCCATCTCTCCCCTCGCTCTCTTTCCAGCTCGAATTCAAATTCCTTATCTGTACATCTATTTCTGCACGTCTCTCCTACTCTGCCTTATCAATTTGTCTGTCTGTATCCCTGCCCCTCTATCTCTCTCCTCTATTTTCCATCTGCCTCTCTCATAGTCTCTCTCTATCTGCAAATCTGTCCCTCTTACTTCTCTCCTCTTCTGTCCACCACTCTCTCTCTCTCTCTCTCTCTCTCTGTTTGTCCATTTTGGTCCGTCTGTTTTTCTCTGCCTCTCCATCTCTTCTCCTATGTTTCTCTCTCTCTATCTATCTTTCTCTCGCTCTCTCCATCGGTCCAACTCTCCCCTCTCTCTCTCTCCTTGTCTCCATATATTTTTCGACCTACCTCCATCTCCATGTCTTCCTCTCTCTGCCCCTCTCTCGCTCTCTCTATTTATCTCTCTATTTAAGACAGTCTCTCTCCATGTCTGTCTCTTCATATGCTGGCTCTTTGTTTCTCTCCCTCCTTGTCTCTCCAATTATGATCGTATTTCCCTCTCCATGCGTTTCTGCATCTGTCTGCGTCTCCCTTTGCATCTGTTTCTTTTCCGAACTATTTCTCTCTCTCATTCGCATTCTCTCTCTCTCTCTGTCTCTCCCCCTCCCTCTTTGTCTCTCTATGTCTGGCCAGTAGGTAATAGTAGAGAGTAAAATCCAAATACACAGGGAATAGGGAGGTACAGAAAACTTTGGATAAAAATAGTAAGTTATTAATAGGTTTCTGTGCCTTAAACCTTCTATGATTCTATGAATAGGTGGGATCAGTGTAAGAGGGAATGTATAAGGCCTAAATTAGGTGCAATGTGTTTACAGATGAATGCGTGGAGTATGATAAATAAGCTTCATGAGGTGCAGACACAGCCCACCCCGTGGAAGTATGATGTTATTATAATGGAGAAATGACTCAAGAAGTGCAGGACTGTGTACTAAATAATCCTGGATGCAGGAACCATCAGGAATGATGACAAGAGGAAGAATAGCAGGATTAATAAAGGAAAATATTACAATAATAGAGGTAGAATGGCCTAGAGAGGCCACGAACAGAATCCGTTTGGTTAGATCTAAAAAACAGCCGAGGTACCATTACATAGTGGTGGCTTTTCTAAAGGTAAAGGCCATTAACTAGTGGGAACTACGCAGAGGAACACATTTGCAAGGAAATTACAGAGAAGTGCAAGAAATTTCGATGAGTTAAAACGGGAACTTTAACTATCCTACAATAGAATGGGAGAGAAGCAGTGTATTGGGCAATGAGGGACAAGAGGATGTTCAGGAGAAATATATACGTCACTCTATTTCCAGTACAACGATAAAGGAGACATTGCTGGGTCGGGTTCTGGGGAATGAGGTGGGTCAAGTGGATCAGGTGACAGTAAGGGAAAATTTAGTGGATCCTGACCATGGTATCTATCATACGTTTGAGCTTAGTTGTGCAAAAGGACAAGGGAAATCCAAAGTATATTTAATTAATTGTCCATGTCTCCGCTTTAAAGACGTCTGCAAACGCGACATTAAATCCAGTGACATTGATCACAAGTCGTGGGAGTCAGTTGCCAGCGTTTGCCAGAGCTGGTGGGCATCCATAAAGACGGGGCCAGAATGTGGCGAGTCGAAGAGACTTAGTAGTTGGCAGGAAAAAAGACTGAGGCGCAAGGGGAGAGCGAACTGTGCAACAGCCCCGACAAACAAATTTCTCTGCAGCACCTGTGGAAGAGCCTGTCGCTCTAGAATTGGCCTTTATAGCCACTCCAGGCGCTGCTTCACAAACCACTGACCACCTCCAGGCGCGTATCCATTGTCTCTCGAGATAAGGATGCCAAAGAAAAAAAAATAATTAATTGGGCAGGAACAACTTTAATGGGTTGAGAGCAGATGTGGACCAAATAATTTGGAATCTGAAATTGGCAAGCAAATATGTAACTGATCAACGGGTTCCTTTTAAGGAGAGATAATATGGTTTCAGTCGAAGTACATTTTCACAAGGGGAAATCTAAGGCAAACAGGTCCAGAGCTTGGTGGATGCAGATAGAGAGGAAGATCAAGCAGATGTCAGGAAGATAATCGAACTGAGAACCAGGCTAAATTTAGAAGGTTCGGACTGGGTGCAATAAAAAACAAATAAGGCAAGTATGGACTAGCAGCTGATTGTTTGTGCTTTCAGCTAGATTTCTGCTGAACGTTTCCTTTCCATGACTCGTTCCCTTTTAAAACGTTTGGCTTCAAAAATACTTGATGAATGAAGATCAAATGTCGTTTTCCCATTCTATCACATCTCAACCATCATTAACCAGAGTGAAACATCAGCAGGATTAAAATATAACTCTGTATAAACATTATCTTATCATAACCAATGAAATGTCTGATATGCAATTGGTCAGACTTAGTAATTAAATGCGTTAGAAAACCATAGTAAGGAACGATAGTAAACCACAGCAAGAGGCCATTCAATCCATCGTGTCTGTGCCAGTTGAAAAATCTAACCGCTCATTTTAATTCCACCTTCCAGCACCTGGACTGTCGCCTTGTAGATTAAAGCACCTCAGGTGCAGGTGCTGGTACATTTAAATGAGATGAGGGTTTCTGCTGCCACCACCGATCCGGGCAGTGAATTCCAGACACCCATCACCCTCTGGGCGAAAACGTTTTTCCTCATGTCCCCTCTAATCCTTCTACAAATCACGTTAAATATGTGCCCCCTGGTAATTGACTTCTCTGCTAGGGCAAACAGGTTCTTCGTATCTGCTCTATCTAAGCCCCTCATAATTTTGTGCACCTCTATTAAGCCTCGGTTCAAAGAAACACATCCCAAACTTATCCTATCGCTCCTCATAGCTGTAGGTTTCAAGGTCTGGTAACTTTCTTGTAAATCTCCTCTATACTCTCTCCAGAGGAATTATTTTCCTTTCTGTAATGTGGTGACCAGGACTGTATGCAATTCTCCAGCTGTGGTCTAACCAGTGTTTTATAAACTTCCAGAATTACATCCCTGCTTTTGTATTCTATACCTTGTCCAACGAAGGAAAGCATTCCATTTGCCTTATTCATCACGTTATCCACCTTCAGGGACCTGTGGACACGCACTCCAAGGTCTCTCACTTCCTCTACCCCTCTCAATATCCTCCCGTTTATTGTGTATTCCCTCACTTCGTTTGCTCTCCGCAAATGCATTACGTCACATCTCACTGGACTGAATTCCATTTCCCGCTTTTCCATCTATTCAAGCAAACCATTGATATCATTCTGGAGTCTATAGCTACCTTCAAACGGCCAATTTTTGTGTCATCTGCAAATTTCCCAATCTTGCCTCCCACATTCTAAATCATTAATATATACCACAGACAGCAAGGGACACAACACTGAGCCCTGTGGATCACCACGAGAAACCGCTTTCCATTTTTTAAAAAAACATCCGTCGACCACTACCCTTTGTTGCCTGACACTGAGCCAATTTTCTGTCCAACTCATCAGATCCTTAAATCCTATGGGCTGTTACATTTCTGACCAGTCTGCCATGTGGGACATTGTTAAGTGCCTTACTATAATCCATGTGGACAACATCCATTGCACTGCTCTCATGAATCCTCCATGTTACTTCCTCGAAATATTAATTTAAGTTAGCAAGTCACTACCTTGCCATAAGAATCCATGCTGACTATCCCAGATTATTCTGTACCTTTCTAAGTAAATGTTTGCCCTAGCTCTCAGAATTGATTCTAATAATTTGCCAACCACCAAGGTCAGACTGACCAGCTGACAATTATTTGGTCTATTCCTCGCAACATTTTTTAAAACAATAGTACGACGTTTGCAGACCTCCAATCCTCTGGTACCTCACCTGTATCTCGTAAGAATTTGAAGATGATCCTCAGAGAATCCGTTATTTCTTCCTGACTTCCTTTAATAGTCTGGGATACAATCCATCCAGCACTCGTGTTAATCTACTTTCAAGACTTTCAGACGCTCCAGTACTTACTCTCTCATTATGCTCATTGTAACTACTCCAATCTATCTTCATAACTGAAGGTTCTCATCACTGAAACCACTCTCATGAATCTTTTCTCTACTCCCTACAACGTCCTTATGTCTTTCCTACAATGACTACATTCAGCACTCACATCTGTGAAGAGACGTTTCCTTTCTTACCGACACCTGTCTAATTCAGCCCTGGTGAATCTCCCGCCCTTCTGTCTAATTCCCCAAGGGAACACCAACCCCTCCTATTTAAATCCCATGTGAACACCCCTACCTGTCTAATGCCCCCTGCAAACATTGTACACTTGTATTATACCCGACTGGGAACATCCTCTCCTGTCCAATTCTCCCTGTGGGCAAGCCATCTGCCCAAGTCAACCCTGGTGGACACCACGCCCTCATGTCTAATTCCCCATTGTGAACACCCCACTTCGATCAAGTTCCTGCTGTGAATACCTGCATCCTGTCTAATTCAGCACTAGTGATTACCCCGCCTTCTGCTTAACTCCCCTCTGTCAACCCCTGCCTCCTGTCTAATTCCTGCTATAAAGACTCCCCTCCTGCCTAATTCCCACTGTGAACACCCGCTCCTATCTAACTCCACCCTGTGAACACGCTGCCCTGCCTAATTCCGCCCTCTGAACACCCCGCCTTACCAGTTTCCCCTCACTACCGACCAACAGTCCCTCCTGTATAATTGACCCTGTGAACAGTCCAATGCTCTCCAATTGCCTGTGAACAACCCGTCTTGTCTAAATCCAGCTGTGAAAAGCTCGTCCTGTCTAACTATCCGGTGAATATCTACTCCTATTTCACTCCCCCCGATATCATCCTCCTATGCAATTCCCCTTCAGAACAAAGCCCCTGTCCAATGCTCCCTGTGAATAACCATTTTTCTATACATCCCCGCACGAAATCACCCTACTGTATGATTTCCCCTGTGAAGAACCCCTCCTGTCCAATTCCCACTGTGAATACCTCCTCATGTCTAATTACCCCTGTGAACCCCTCCTCCTGTCTATTTCCCTCATGAACACCTTCTCCTGTCTAAACCGCAGAATCACAGAACCACAGATAAATACAGTGCAGAAGAGGCCCTTCGGCCCATCGAGTCTCCACCGATGCATTAAAGACACCTGACCTGTCTACCCAATCCCATTTGCCAGCACTTTGCCCATAGCCTTGAATGCTATGACGTGTCAAGTGCTCATCCAGGTACTTTGTAAAGGATGTTAGGCAACCCGCCTCTACCACCCACACAGGCAGTGCATTCCATACCGTTCCCACCCTCTGGGTAAAAAGGTTCTTCCTCAAATCCCCCTCAACCTCCTGCCCCTTTGGCAGAACCAAAGTATGCATTCAGTTGGTCAACCATTTCTTTGTTACCCAAACTAAATTCCCCTGTTTCTGACTGTAACGGACCTACATTTGCCTTCACCAATATTTTTCACTTCGCATGCCTACAGAAACCTTTTCAGTCAGTTTTCATATTCCCCAGAAGCTTGCTCTCGTACTCTATTTTCCCCTTCTGAATCAATCCTTTGGTCCTCCTTTGCTGAATTCGAAACTGCTCCCAATCCTCAGGTCTGTTCTTTTTTTCTGGCGAATTTATATGCCTCTTTCTTGGATCTATTGCTGTGTATAATTTCCATTGTAAGCCATGGTTATGCTTCCTTTCCCTTTTTACTTTTACGCTAGAAAGGAATAAACAATTGTTGCAGTTCATCCATGCGCTCCTTGAATGGTTGCCATTGTCTTTCCACCATCGTCCCTTTATGTAACATTTCCCAATCCATCATAGCCAACTCGCACCTCATACCTTCGTAGTTTCCTTCAGTAAGATTCGGGACCCTAGTCTCAGAATGAACTACGTCACTCTCCATCTTGATGAAGAATTCTATCATATTATGGTCGCTCGTCCCCAAGGGGTCTCGCACAACGAGATTGTCAATTATTCCTCTCTCATTACACAATACCCAGTCTAGGATGGCCTGTTCTCTAGTTGGTTCCTCAACGTGTTAGTCCAGAAACCCATCCCGTTTCCACTTCAAGAATTCCTCCTCTATGGTATTGTGACAAATTTGATTTGCTCAATCTCTCTGCAGATTTAAGTCACCCATAATTACAGATGTTCCTTTATCACTTGCATCTCTCATTCCCTGTTTAATACCGTTCCCAACATCACCACTACAACCCCCACTAACGTTTTCTGCCCCTTAGTGTTTCTCAGCTCTACCCATGCTGATTCCACCTCGCCTGAGCTACTATCTGACCTCACTATTGTGTTAATTTCCTCTTTAACCAGCAATGGAACTCCACCGCCTTTTGCTTTTTGTCTGTCCTTCCTAAATACTGAATACCCCTGGATGTTCATTTCCCATCCCTGGTCACCTTGCAGCCATGTCTCCGTAATCCTGTCTGTATCATACCTGTTTACATCTATCTGCGTGATTAATTCATCCACTTTATTGCAAATGCTCAACTAGTTCAGGCACAAAGCCTCAAGGCTTGTCTTTTTAACATTACCTGCCCCCTTCCCACTATTTTTCACTGTGGCCTGTTTGTGTCTGGCCCTTGATTTCTCTGCCTGTCATCTTACTTATTCCCCTTACTGTGTTTTGTTCTTGTCTTTGATCGGCCTCCTCTGACTCCTGGCAAAGGTTCCCATCCCCCTACCATTTTAGTTCAAACCCTCCGCAACTTCTCTAGCCAATACTCCCCCTAGGACATCAGTACCAGTCCTGCCCAGGTGTAACTCGTCGAGTTTGTACTGGACCCACCTCCCCCAGAGCCGGTCCCAAAGTCCCAGGAATCTAAAACCCTCTCCCTCACACCATCTCTTCAGCCACATATTCATCCGATGTATCCTGCTATTTCTACTTTGACTGTAATATTCCAAAATTCCCTGGATGCGGGAAAGGTTCCTGTGGATTGGAAAAATGCTAATATAACGGACTTATTCCTAAAAAGGAGGGAGGCAGAAAGTAGGAAACTATAGACCAGTTAGTTTAACATCTGTCGTTGGGAAATTGTTGGACTCCGTTATTAAGGAAGTAATAACATGACATTTAGAAAGCCAAAACGCAATCCATCAGAGACATTACGGTTTTATGAAGTGTAAATCATGTTTGACTAATTTGCTAGAGTTCTTCAAAGATGTAACAAGTAAATTGGATAATGAGGATCCTGTAGCTGCAGTATACTGGACTTCCAGAAGGCATTTGATAAGGTGATGCACAAAACGTTAATACACAAAATAAGATCACATAGGGTTAGGGGCAATTTATTATCTTGAATACAGGATTGGCTAACCAACAGAAAACGGGGAGTCGGGAAAAATGGGTCCTTTTTCTGGTTGGCATGATGTAACAAGTGGGGTGCCACAGGGTTCGGTCCTCGTGCCCCAACTATTTGCAATTTATATTATTTATATTAATGATGCAGGGATAGAATATACTATAGCCATATTTGCAGCTGACGCTAAAATAGGTGGGACAGTAAATTACAATAAAAAATACATTGATAAATGGATATGGATAGATGAGTTGAATGGAGCAAAACTTGGCAGATAGAATTTAACGTGGACAAGTGTGAGGCTATTCCTTTTGGTTGGAAGAATAGAAAGACAAATTATTATCTAAATGGAGAGAAACTTCAGAGTGCTTCGGTACAGAGGGATCTGCGTGTCCTCGTGCATGAAGCACAGAAAGCTAGTTTGCAGGTGCAGCAAGTAATAAGGAAGGCAAATGGAATTTTGGCATTTATTGCTAAAGGAATAGAGTATAAAAGTAGGGAAGTGTTGCTGCAACTGTACAAGGCATGAGTGAGACCGCACTTGGAGCATTGTGTACAGTTTTGGTCCCCTTACTTGGGGAGGGATGTAGTTGCATTGAAGGTAGATCAGAGGAGATTCACTAGATTGATTCCAGAGATGAGGGGCTTGTCTTAAGAAGAGAGATTGAATTGTTTAGGCCTTTACTGTCTAGAGTTTAGAAGAATGAGAGAAGATTTAATTGAGGTATATAAGATGATTAAAGGGATTGAAAAAGTAGACGTGGAGAGGATGTTTCATCTTGTGGGGCAATCTAGAAAAAGAAGTCGTTGTTTTAGGATAAGGGATAGCAGATTTAAAACAGAGATGAGGAGAAATTACTTCTCTCAAAGGTTCGTGAGTCTGTGTAATTCACTACCCCAGAGTGGGGTGATGCCGGGACATTGAGTAAGTTTAAGGAGGAGATAGACATACCTTTAATTAGTAATGAGTTGAAGGGTTATGGAGAACGGGCAGAAAAGTGGAGTTGAGGCCGAGATGTGATCAGTCATGATCGTATTGAATGGCGGAGCAGACTCGAGGGACTGAATTGCCTACTCCTGCTCCAAGCTGTTATGTTCCACAAAGTGGTCTCCCCTGTGTAGAGACGGCTGCAATGGGAGGGGCAAATACACCATGAAAGCAGCATGTAGAAATGGTTTCTAAAAATATATATTTTAAGGCTTCAGACATCTGATCAAAAAGCATACCTCTTTCTTTGAATCTAACTCCATTTAGGGCTAAGAGCCTATCCATATTCGATATCCTAGCACAATCCAACAATTGAAGGCAAGTACTGATTTAAGAATTTCCAAGCAGAATCGCTGCAATCTTGCATGTAGTCGGTTAAATTCCATAATATATTCTTCTGATAACTATGAGGCATGGTCGGACTTTGTTATTTTTTAAAAAATAGAAAATGGTTCCCAGAAATAAAGATTGGAGAGTCAGATTTATTTTCAGTCTGTCAGTAAGTAAAAGTGCAAGGGCTATTCCTTGTTTTCTCTTTGGTACAGACATAGCCCATGTCCATAGATAAACTTATTTTTTCTATTGCTCTAAGTTTCAGCTTTAGAAAATAGTAGGGGGAAATCATTTCCCGACACCTTAAACCTGGTTTTCGTGATTTATTTTTCAATTCAATTAAAAGCTCCAATTACAATCTTCTGACTGAAAATAAATCTTTGGCTCCAATCTTGACATCTCAGCAACCGTTTTCTGCTATCACTGTCAGAAAAACTTCCAAGCCTATTGTGAAGAAGACATTGAGACTAGCATGCTTTTGTGGAGGCTGTTTAGTCCTTGCCCAAGAGCATACTACTCCACTCCTAACAATCTCCAGCCACTGCTGACTGGCTCTTCTTAATATATACATCTGAGAACAATTAAATAATCAACAGCCAAAACCTATTCAACCTATTAACTTCAACTACTCGATATTTATCAGCGGTCGCAGTGACAGTGCGAGCCAGGGGGCAGCTGGGAAGGTAAGTTTCAGTATAAAGTACTTACCTCGTGATTCAGCGGACGCGGACACGGGGACTGCTGGGTAAGTGCACATATATATTCGGGCAGTGTCAATTTTGAGCAGAGGGGATGGAAGCTAGGGCAGTTGCATACTCCTCTTGCGGGATGTGGGAGGTAAGGGTCACCACGTGTGTCCCTGCTGACTTCACTGTTAGAAGTGCACCCAACGCCAGCTCCTCACAGACCTTGTTAGGGAACTGGAGCTGGAGCTGGATGAACTTCGGATCACTCAGGCGGCTGAGGGGGTGATAGAGAGCAGAAATAGGGAAGTAGTGACACCTGAGTTACAGGATAAAGGTAGCTGGGTGACCGTCAGGGGAGGGAAAGGGTATAGGCGCACAGTGCAGGTATACCCTGTGGTCGTTCCCCTCAATAATAAGGATACCGTTTTGGATACGGTTGGGGGGGGCGACCTACCAGGGGAAAGCCATAGCGGCCAGGTCTCTGGCACTGAGCCTGGCTCTGTGGCTCAGAAGGGAAGGGGGGAGAATAGGAGAGCGATTGTGGTAGGAGATACAATGGTTAGAGGAACAGACAGGAGATTCTGTGGTCGCGAAGGAGACTCCCGGATGGGGTGTTGCCTCCCGGGTGCCAGGGTCAGGGATGTCTCGGATCGAGTCTACAGGATTCTTAAGGGGGAGGGGGAGTTTCCAGAAGTCGTGGTACATATCGGTACCAATGATAAAGCTAGGAAAAGGGATGAGGACCTGAAAAGCGAATATAGGGAGTTAGGTTGGAAGGTAAAAGGCAGGACGAGCAGAGTAGAAATCTCAGGATTGATACTATAGCCACGTGCTAGTGAGGCTAGAAACATGGAGCGAGTGCAGCTGAACACGTGGCTACAGAGCTGGTGTAGGAGGGAGGGCTTCAGATATGTGGATCATTGGGATACCTTCTGGGGAAGGTGGGACCTGTACAAGAAGGACGGGTTGCATCTGAACTGGAGGGGCACCAATTTCCTGGGTCGGAGGTTTGCTAGAGCTCTTCGGGAGGGTTCAAACTAGTTTGGCAGGGGGACGAGAACCGGAGCTACGGATCAGTGGATGGGGTAGCTGTTGAACAGGCATATACCGAGTGCAGAGAGTCTGTGAGGAAGGTTAGACAGTTGACATGGTGAAGTTGAAGCCTGTATGCTGGGTTGAAGTGTGTCTATTTTAACACAAGAAGAGTCAGGAATAAGGGTGATGAACTTAAAGCATGGATCAGTACTTGGAGCTACGATGTTGTTGTCATTACGGAGACGTGGATATCACAGGGACAGGAATGGATGGTGGATGTTCCGGTGTTTAGATGTTTCAAAAGGAGTAGGGAGGGAGGTAAAAGAGGTGGGGCAGTGGCATTGCTAATCAGGGATAGTATCACAGCTGCAGAAAGGGAGG
This sequence comes from Heterodontus francisci, assembly GCF_036365525.1. Classification (NCBI taxonomy): domain Eukaryota; kingdom Metazoa; phylum Chordata; class Chondrichthyes; order Heterodontiformes; family Heterodontidae; genus Heterodontus; species Heterodontus francisci. The sequence goes on from NW_027141093.1 coordinate 7,548,181, forward strand.
TCATCGAGCAGGGTTTGTCTACTGAGTCATTATGGGTGGAATTCAGAAACAGGAAAGGTGCAGTCACTTTGTTGGCAGTTTTCTATAGACCCCACAATAGCAACAGAGACACGGAGGAATAGATTGGGAGGCACATTTTGGAAAGGTGCAGAAGTAACAGGGTTGTTGTCATGGGTGACTTCAACTTCCCTAATGTTGATTGGAACCTCCTTTGTGCAAATAGTTTAGATGGAGCAGTTTTTGTCAGCTATGTCCAGGAAGGTTTCCCGACTCAATATGTAGATAGGCCGACTGGAGGGGAGATTATGTTGGACTTGGTGCTCGGCAACGAACCATTCCATCTGGCAGATCTCTCGGTGGGAGAGCATGTCGGTGATAGTGATCACAACTCCCTGACCTTTACTATAGTCATGGCGAGGGACAGGAGCAGACGGGATGGGAAAATATTTAATTGGGGGAGGTGGAATTACAATGCTATTAGGCAGGAACTGGGGAGCATAAATTGGTAACAGATGTTCTCAGTGAAATGCACGACAGAAATGTTGTGGTTGTTTAGGGAGCACTTGCAGCGACTGCTGGATAGGTTTGTCCCGATGAGGCAAGGAAGGGATGGTCGGGTGAACGAACCTTGGATGACAAGAGATGTGGAACAGCTACTCAAGAGGAAGAAGGAAGCTTACTTAAGGTTGAGGAAGCAAGGATTAGAAAGGGCTGTAGAGGGTTTGAAGGTAGCCAGGAAGGAACTGAAGAATGGACTTAGGAGAGCGAGAAGGGGACATGAAAAGGTCTTGGCGGGGAGGATTAAGGAAAATCCCAAGGCGTTCTACACTTTTGTGAGGAACAAGAGGATGGCCAGAGTGAGTGTAGGGCCGATCAGGGATAGTGGAGGGAACTTGTGCCTGGTGTCGGAGGAGGTAGGGGAGGTCCTAAATGAACTCTTTGCTTCAGTATTCACGAGTGAGAGGGACCTGGTCGTTTGTGAGGACAGCGTGGAACAGGCTGGTATGCTCGAACAGGTTGAGGTTAAGAGGGAGGATGTGCTGGAAATTTGAATGATATGAGGACAGATAAGTCCCCGGGGCCAGACGGGATATACCCAAGGCTGTTACGGGAAGCGAGGGAAGAGATTGCTGCGCCTTTGGCGATGAACTTTGCATCTTCACTGTCCACTGGAGTAGTTTCGGATGACTGGAGGGTGGAAAATGTTGTTCCCTTGTTCAAGAAAGGGAATAGGGATAACCCTGAGAATTATAGACCAGTCAGTCTTACGTCGGTATTGGGCAAATTACTGGAGATGATTCTGAGAGACAGGATTTATGATTATTTGGAAAAGCATGGTTTGATTAGAATCAGTCAGCATGGCTTTGTGAGGGGCAGGTCATGCCTCTCAAGCCTTATTGAATACTTTGAAGATGTGACAAAACACACTGATGAAGGAAGAGCAGTGGATGTGGTGTATATGGATTTCAGCAAGGCGTTTGATAAGGTTCCCCATGGTAGGCTCTTTCAGAAAGTAAGGAGGCATGGGATTCAGTGAAAGTTGCCTGTCTGGATACAAAATTGGTTGGCCCATAGAAGTCAGAGGGTGGTAGTAGATGGAAAGTATTCAGCATGGAGCTCGGTGACCAGTGGTGTTCCACAAGGATCTGTTCTGGGACCGCTGCTCTTTGTGATTTTTATAAATGACTTGGATGAGGAAGTGGAAGGCTGGGTTAGCAAGTTTGCCGATGACACAAAGGTTGTTGGAGTTGTGGATAGTGTGGAGGGCTGTTGTAGGTTGCAACGGGACATTGGCAGGATGCAGAGCTGGGCTGAGAAGTGGCAGATGGAGTTCAACCTGGAAAAGTATGAAGTTATTCATTTTGAAAGGTCGAATTTGTATGCGGAATACAGGCTTCAAGACAGGATTCTTGGTAGTGTGGAGGAACAGAGGGATCTTGGGGTCCATGTCCATAGTTCGCTCAAAGTTGCCACCCAAGTTGATAGGGTTGTTAAGAAGGCGTATGGTGTGTTGGCTTTCATTAACAGGGGGATTGAGTTTAAGAGCCGCGAGGTTATGCTGCAGCTCTATAACGCCCTGGTTCGACCACACTTGGAATATTGTGTTCAGTTCTGGTCGCCTCATTATGGGAAGGATGTGGAAGCTTTAGAGAGGGTGCAGAGGAGATTTACCAGGATGCTGCCTGGAGTAGAGGGCATGTCCTACGAAGAAAGATTGATGCAGATAGGGCTTTTCTCATTGGGGGGAAGAAGGATGAGAGGTGACTTGATAGAGGGGTACAAGATGATGACAGGCATAGATAGAGTGGATAGTCGGAGATTTTTTCCCAGGTTTGAAAGTGCTATCACCAGGGGGCATAATTTTAAGGTGATTGGAGGAAAGTTTCGGGGGATGTCAGAGGTAGGTTCTTTACACAGAGAGTGGTGGGTGCGTGGAATGCGCTGCCAGCGGTGATGGTAGAAGCAGATACGTTATGGGCATTTAAGCGACTCTTGGATATTTACATGGATGATAGTAGAATGAAGGGTAGTAGTTCGTTTGATCTTAGAGTAGGTTAAAGGTTCGCACAACATCGTGGGCCGAATTGCCTGTACTGTGCTCGACTGTTCTATGTTCTATGTTCAACTCCCCCACCCCTTTTACATTCCCCTCTATCCCGCCTGAAGTTTCTAAAGCCTGGAACATTTAGCTGCCAATCCTGCCCTTCCCTCAACCAAGTCTCTGTAATAGCAACAACATCATATTTCCATGTACTAATCCTAGCTCTAAATTCATCTGCCTTACCTGTTATACTTCTCGCATTGAAACAAATGCACTTCAGATCACCAGTCCCGCTGTGCTCAGCAACATCTCCCTGCCTGTTCTTCTTCTTAGTCCTACTGGCCTTCTTTACTATGTCCTCCTCATTTATTTCACTATCTGTCTTGCTGCTCTGGTTCCCACCTGCCTGCCACACTAGTTTAAACCCTCCCGAGTGACGCTAGCAAACCTTGCAGCCTGGATATTTGTGCCCCTCCAGTTTAGATGCAACCCATCCTTCTTGTACAGGTCCCATCTGTCCCTGAAGAGAGCCCAATGGTCCAGATATCTGAAACCCTCCCTTCTACACCAGCTGTTCAGCCACGTGTTTAGCTGCACTATCTTCCTATTTCTAGCCTCACTGGCACGTGGCACAGGGAGTAATCCCGAGATTACAACCCTAGAGGTCCTGTTTTTTTAACTTACTACCTCACTCCCTAAACTCCCCCTTGCAGGACCTCATCACTCTTCCTGCCTTTGTCATTGGTACCGATGTGTACCACAACCTCTGGCTGTTCACCCTCCCCCTTCAGAACGCCCCCTGTCAGTTCAGAGACATCCTTGATCCTGGCACCAGGGAGGCAACATACCATCCTGGAGTCTCTTTCACTTCCACAGAAGCGCCTATATGTGCCCCTGATTATAGAGTTCCCTATAGCTATTGCTGTTGTGCACTTTGTCCCTCCCTGCTGAACAACAGTGCCAGCCGTGGTGCCACTGCTCTGGCTACTGCTGTTTTCCCCTGATAGGCCATCCCCCCAACAGTATCCAAAACGATATACTTGTTAGAGAGGGGGATAACCACAGGGGATTGCTACACTGACTGCCGGCCCCTTCTAGCGGTCACCCATCGATCTGCCTGCACCTTAGATGTAACCACTTCGATAAAACCCCTTTCTATGACGCTTTCCGCCAACTGCATGCTCCTCAGTACATCCAGTTGACGCTCCAACCGATCCATGCTTCCAGCTCTTAATGCACATCATGAGGTCAGGTCTGGAGGTCAGTATTCCTGAAGGACTTCTGACCAATAAAATGGGTCCTGCATGGCCTCCTGATTTCTGAACCAAAATTCAGAAATGTAGTCGCAACAAAAATTCCACACTGATAATGTAAATTTTTTTAATTTGCCCTTCAACTACGAGTTCAATTGTATGATTACAATGGGAGATTGATAGGTTTTTGTTATGTATCAAGGGTTATGGGGCAAAGCTAGGAATATGCGGCGAGATTGCAGATCAGGCAAGATCTCATTGAACAGTGGAACAGATCCGAGAGACTAAATGGCCTACTCCTGATCCCATGTTCCTATGAAATGATGACTTCCAGGTCAATGAGACAACTCAATCAAGTCATCTGATATGCAGCAAACTGCCCCATTCAATTGACCCCAAATCATTTCTGCTTGTGTAGTAAGACACTGCTGCACCTACTTCACTCTCACTTGGCACCTTTATGTGTGTTAACATGGGAACATAGATGCTTGAGTATCTGAGTGACTGCATGGGTGCTATGTTCTGTACGAAAAATACCGTAAAATATCTGCCCATGTAAATAGTCAGCCTTTGGCGTCTGACAATCATGGCGTTGTAAAGGAAGTGTTATTCAATATAGTGAAATATTGAAGAGGGACTGACCTTACAGGAAAGCAACTGAGAAACTGTTCATCCATTGGCAAGGGGAAGATCCAAGGGAGTGTTGTGTAAAATTTCAAATCACATGCAAGTGATTTGGTGCAGTTTATGTTCTTGTACCAAAGTTTGGACAAAGGTGGCCTTTTGTGAGGAAGGTCGGTGAGCAACACCTTAAAATATTCGCCTCTATATTGGCATAGCCATAAAGTGACACATCTGACAGTGTAACCTGTGACATCTTTCATGTTCGTCATTCTTGCTTTATTACCTGCGTGTGCATAATCCAGGCTTTCCCATTGCCTTCTGTGTCATTGCCCCATTATAACATGTAAGTGAACAGGTCGTGTTCCCATCCATTGCTGCCGTTCAGCACAGATATTGCAGTGCAGCAAAAGTACCTACCACTCGGTGCCACCACTTAACAACAACCCCAGCTTTTCCAAACTAAACTTGTAACTAAAATCCCGCATCCCTGAACCATTCTGCTAAATCTGCTCTGCACCCTCACGTTCTTCCTAAATTACAATGACCAGAATTGGACGCAATCCTCCAGTTGTGGCCTAACCAGAGCTTTGTAAATGTTCAGCATAACATTCCTGCTTTTATACTCAATACCTCTATTTATGATACCCAAGATCCCATACACTTTACTAACTAGCTTGCTACTTTCAAAGATCAATGCACATGCACCCCCAGGTCCCGCTGTCTCTGCACACCCTTTCAAACTGTGCCATTAAGTATATATTACTTCTCCCTATTTCTTCTGCCAAAATGAGTCACTGCACACTTGTCAGTATTAAATTCCATCTGCCACTTGTCTGCCCATTCTAGCCTACCTATGTCCTGTTGCAGGCGGTTCAAATCGTCCTCACTATTGGCCACACCACCAGGTTTGGTGCTATTATCAAATTTTGAGGTTCTACCCTGTATTCCAAGATCCATTACATTTATATATGGCAATAAAAGCAGTGGTCCCTTGGGGAATACAATTGTCTACCATCCTCCAGTCGGAAAACCAACCATGTAATATGATTCGCTGTTTTCTGTCCTTGAGCCATTTTGTTTGTTTTATCCATTTGGACACTGACTTTCCTATTCCATGAGTCTCAGTTTTGTTCACCAGCCTTTTATATGGTACCTTATCAAATGTGACCTTAAAATGCTTAGAAGCAAAATCCACAATATTCCTGTCATCAACTTCCTCTGTTACTTCATCCAACAACTAAATTAGATTATTCAAGCATGATCTGCCTTTTGCAAATCTGTGCTGGCTATCCTTAATTAATTCTAACCTCTCTAAGTGTCCATTGTCTTTTTGACGAGTTATTGTTCCAAAACTTTACCAATCACTGATGTTGACCTAACCGGCCTGTAGTTGCCAAGGCTGGCCTTACACCCTTTCTTGAATAAGGGTGCCAAATTTGCCGCTCTCCAATCCTCTGGCACCTTCCCCATATCGAGAGAAGATTGGAAGATTATGGCAAGAACTTCCGCTATCTTCATCCCCACTTTCTTTAGTATCCGAGGATGAAAGCCATCCGGACCAGGTGACTTACCTACCCTAGATATAGCCATGCTATTTTGTACCGCCCCATCTCAGTTTTTGTCCTATCCATTGCCTCTACTCTCTCTGCTCCTACCGAAATTTGGTCAGCCTCCACGTCCTTAGTGAACACTGAAATAAAGTAACCATTAAGTGTATTAGACGTGTCCTGTCCCTCTAATCATATATTACCTTGTTTGTCCCTAATAGACCCCACTCCACCTCTTACTACCCACTTATTATTTACATGCCAGTAGAATATCTTTGGTTTCCATTTTATATTGACTGTCATTCTATTCTCATGTTCTCTCTTTGCCAGTCTGATTTTCCTCTTCACCTTTCCTCTGGACCTGTTGTATACGGCCTGGTTCCCACATGATGAGTTCACCTGACATGAATCGTGCACCCTATATTTTGCTTCGTCATCATTTCTATCTCCCTGGTTAATCAAGGAACCCTGTTCTTGGTTCCTTATCTTTCATGCTTGTTGCAATATTCCTAGCCTGCAACTGCAGCATCTCTGCCTTAACGATAACACATTTATTGTCAGTCATTTAACAATTGGATGTTGATTGGTCTGGACAAGACTTATGGTAAGTCGGTTAATATTTGTAGGATATGAGGTGCTTAATGGTCAGTCCTTTAATAAGTGGATCCGATTGTCCCCAGAGGGCAGTGAAACCTCGAGGATTCTATCAGCTGATTTGGTCAGTGGTCAGTGATAAGTGACTGTGCTGCGAGTCAGGGATTTAAGATGATTGAGAAGCTGGAAGTTTTTCATAATTCATTCATGGGATGTGGGCGTCGTTGGCTAGGGATGGGCAGCACTTATTGCCCATCCCTAATTGCACTTGAGAAGGTGTGGTGAACTGCCTTCTTGAACTGCTGCAGTCCATGTGAGGTAGGTACACCCACAGTGCTGTTAAGAAGTGAGTTCCAGAATTTTGACCCAGCGACAGTGAAGGAATGGCGATATAGTTCCAAGTCAGGATGACGTGTGACTTGGAGGGGAACTTGCAGGTGGTGCTGTTCGCATGCATGTGCTGCCGTTGTCCTGGGTGGTACAGGTCGCGGGTTTGGAAGGTGGTGTCTAAGTAGCCTTGGTGCATTGCTGCAGTGCATCTTGTAGATGGGACACACTGCTGCCACTGTGTGTCAGTTGTGGAAGGAGTGAATGTTTGTTAATGGGGTGCCAATCAAGCGGGCTGCTTTATCCTGGATGGTGCCGAGTTTCTTGAGTGTTCTTTGAGCTGTATCCATCAAGATAAGTGGACAGTATTCCATCACACTCCTGACTCGTGCCTTGTTGATGGTGGACAGTCTTTGGTGAGTCAAAAGGTGAGTTACTCAGCACACAATTCCTAGCCTCTGACCTGCTCTTGTAGCCATGCTATTTATATGACTATTCCAGTTCAGTTTCTGGTCAATGGTAACACCCAGATTGTTGATGGTGGGGGATTCAGCGATGGCAATGCCATTGAATATCAAGGGGAGATGGTTAGATTCTCTCTTGTTGGAGGTCGTCATTGCCTGGCACTTGTGTGGCACGAATGCTACTTGCCACTTTTCAGCCCGAGCCTTGATATTGTCCAGGTCTTGCTGCATTTCTACACGGACTGCTTCAGTATCTGATGAGCCATGAATGGTGCTGAGTTTTGTGCAATCATCAGTGAACATCCCCAATTCTGACCTTATGATTGAAGGAAGGTTGATGAAGCAGCTGAAGATGGTTGAACCTAGGACACTACCATAAGGAACTCCTGCAGTGATATCCTGGAGCTGAGATTATTGACCTTCAACAAACACAAGCATATTCCTTTCTGTTCGGTATGAATCCAAGCGATGGAGAGTTTTTCCCCTGATTTCCACTGACTGCAGTTTTGCCAGGGCTCCTTGATGCTATACTCGGTCAAATGCTGCCTTGATGTCAAGAGAAGTCACTCTCACCTCACGTCTTGAGTTCAGCTCTTATGTCCATGTTTGAACGACGGTTGCAATGATGTCAGGAACTGAGTAGCTCTGGCAGAACCCAAACTGAGCGTTGTTGGACAGGTTATTGCGAAGCAACTGCTGCTTGATAGCACTGTCGATGACACACTCCATCACTTGAATGATGATTGAGAATAGACTGTTGGGATGGTAATTGGCTGGGTTGGACTTGCCCTGATTTCTACGTGCAGGACATACCTGAGGAATTTTCCAGATTGCCCGGTAGATGCCAGTGTTGTAATTGTATTGGAATAGCTTGGCTAGAGATGTAGCAGGTTCCAGAGCTCATGGCTTCAGTACTATTGCGGGAATGTTGTCAGGGCCCATAGCCTCTGCAATATCTAATGCCTTGAGTAGTCTCTTGATGTCACGCAAAGTGAGCCGAATTGGCTGAATATGGGTATCTGTGATGCTGGGGACTTCAGGAGGAGGCCGAGATGGATCATCAAATCGGTACTTCTGGCTAAAGATTATTGCAAATGCTTCAGCCTTATTTTTTGCACTGATATGCCGGGCTCCCCCATAAATGAGGCCGGGGATATTTGTGGAGCCACCTCCTCCAGTTAGTTCTTTAACTGTCCACCACCATTCACGGCTTGATGTTGTAGGACTGCAGAGCTTCGATCTGATCCATCGGTTATGGGATCACTTAGCTCAATCGATCGCATGCTGCTTATGTAGTGGCACGCAAGTAGTCTGGGTTGTAGCTTCACCAGGTTGACACCTCATTTTGAGGTATACCTGGTGTTGCTTCTGGCATGCAGTCCTGTACTCATAATAGATGCAAGGTTCATCTCCTGGCTTGATGGCAAAGGTAGAGTGGGGGATATGCTGGGCCATGAGGTTACAGTTTGTGATTGAGTGCAATTCTGCTGCTGCTGATGGCCCACAACGCCTCATGGATGTCCTATTTTAAGTCGCTAGATCTGTTCGAAATCTATCCCAAACAGCACAGTGGTAGTGCCACACAACACAATCGAGGATATCCTCAATGTGAAGGCAGGACTTTGTTTCCACATGGACTGCGCGGTGGTTACTCACAAAGAACAAAAAGAGCAAAGATAATTACAGCACAGGAACAGGCCCTTCGGCCCTCCAAGCCTGCGCCGATCCAGATCCTCTCTAGTCCTGTCATGGACAGATGCAACTGCGGCAGGAAGATTTGTGAGGATGAGGTCAAGTATGTTTTTCCATCTTGTTTATTCCATCACCCCCTTCACCACGCACCCCCCCCCCCCGCCACGCCCCAGCCGCGTGCTCCATTTTAACAAAGTAATAATAGAATGAGAGTAAACTAGTGAGAAACATAAGGGACTGATAAAGCCTCAATAGGTGCGTAAAAAGGTAAAGTTAGCAAAACCAAATGTGGTGTGTAATATGCGGAGTTGGGCGAATTTATAATGGGGAATGAGGAAATGGCAAAGAAACTATAGAAATACGATGGGCTGCATTTTAAAGGCACTCCATCGCTGAGAACAGTGCCGAGGTAGTGGGGGGGGGGGGGGGGAATAACCGTAGTAATGGAGAAAATCCACCACGACCCAGCTGCCAGCAGGCCCCTATCGATCTCAGTGGCAGCAAGGCCTCGTGGTGGCTGCCCTGCCAGTCTGTGATGGGACCATGATTTCTATATTTAAATTAGTTTACCTACCTGACTTAATGAAGGCATCATCGCCTCTTTATTCTCCGCACTGATATTTATTCGTCTGGCTGGTAATGTTGTGCCTTCAAATCCCCATTCAGGGAGATGAGGGATGACTCCTGTGAGGAGAGTGGAGGAGTTACTTTTCTCAGCACTGCTCGGATTGGTTGGGGACAAAGTGGAAAGCGATTGAAGGCTAAAGGTTCAGAAATTTTTAGGGTGGAAGGTCACTTTGCAAAGTTAAGTATTTAGGGGGTGAGCGGGCACTGAATATAATGTACGGTTAGTGGGGGGGGGGCGGGGTTGTGACTGCTGGGACTCCAACTTTTATTAATTTGTAATGTACTGTTGCTTTCAAAACTTAAATGCTCGTTGAGGGCTGTAAGCCATTTAAAAATGGCACCGGTGTCTGTGTATTGGCACTGGACGTGGTTGCCTGCACGTCATCAGAGGGGTGATGGTGGGAGGGGCGGGGTCTCACATGAGCTCCCACATTTGGAATCGTGGTGGTTATGCGATGTGGACCCTGAGCGGGTGGGCCATAGTTTTTTACACTCGCCTCCTATTTCAGTGGTGGGCTTTTAAAATGCATCCATTTGTGTCTGCCTTCAGGGACGAAAACACTAAAAAGCTCGCAGAAATATTGGAGAACTAAGGGACTAGTGTAAACGAGGAACTGCAAGATATTAATATTAGTTTAAAAAGTAGTAGAGACATTAATGAGTCTTAAAATAGACAAGTGCCCTGGACCTAATGATTTACACCCCAGAGTGTTGAAAGAGGTGACAGTAGACATAGAAGATGCATTGGCAATCATCTTTCAAAATTATATAAACTCTGGAATCGTTCCTGCAGATTGGAAGTTGGTAACCCCACTATTTAATAAAGGAGGGAGAGAGAAAACGGGGAACCACAGACCTATTAGTTTACCTTAGTCGTAGAGAAAATGCTAGAATTTATCATAAAGAATATCTAGTACATGATAGGAAACTTACAAAATAATGTTAGGATTGGGAAGCGTCAACATAGATATATGAAAGAGAAATAATTTTGTTTTAACAAACCTGTTGGAGTGTTTTGAGGATGTAAGTAGCATAATAGATAAGGAGGAACAGGTGGATGTGGCACATTTTGGTTTTCAGAAAGCTTTGATATGGTGTCACACAAGAGGCTAGTAAACAAAATTACATCACATGAGTTTGGAGGGAATACACTGGCATGGATTTAGAACTGGTTACCGGGCAGAAAACAGAATCTAGGAATAAATGGGTCATTTTCATGTTGGCAGGCTGTGACCAGTGGGGTACCGCAAGCATCAGTACTTGGGCCACAGTTATTGACAATCTATATCAATGATTTGGATGGAGGTACCAAATGTAACATTTCCAAGTTTTCGGATGACACAAAACTAAGTGCATGTATGATTCGTGTGGAGGATGCTAAGACGCATCAAAGTGTTTTGGAGAGGCTAAGCAAGTGGGAAACAAATTTCCAGGTGCAATGCAATGTGGAGAAATGTGAAGTTCTCTACTTTGGCAGGAAAAAAAAGAGTATTTCTTACATGGTGAGAGGCTGCCAAGTGGTGAACTTCAAAGGGATTTGGTTGTCCTTATTTATGAGTCACTAAATCTAACATGCAGGTACAGCTAGCAATTAAGAAGGCCTATGATATGCTGGTTTTTGTTCCAAGAGGATTTTAGTGTTGGAGTTAAGACGTCAGTGCTTGAACCTTTTCTCTTTGTAGTATATATAAATGGTTTGGAGGAAAATGTCTGATCAGTAAGTTTGCGGACGACACAAAGGTTGGTGGAGTTGCGAAAGTGATGAGGATTGTCAGAGGATACAGCAGGATATAAATCGGTTTGAAACTTGGGCAGAGAAATGGCAGATGGAGTTTAATCCGGGCAAATGTGAGGTAATGCATTTTGGAAGATCTAATGCAGGTGGGAAGTATACAGTAAATGGCAGAACCCTTAGGAGTATTGACAGGCAGAGTGATCTGTGCGTACAGGTCCACAGGTCACTGAAAGTGGCAACGCAGGTGGATAAGGTAGTCAAGAAGGCAGACGGCATGCTTGCCTTCATCGGTCGGGGCATAGAGCATAAAAATTGGCAAGTAATGCTGCAGCTGTACAGAACTTTTGTTAGGCCGCACTTAGAATATTATGTGCAATTCTTGTCGCCACACCACCAGAAGGACGTGGAGGCTTTGGAGACGGTACAGAAGAGGTTTACCGGGATGTTGCCAGTTCTGGAAGGCATTAGCTATGAGGAGAGTTTGGATAAACTCGGATTGTTTTCACTGGAACGACGAAGGTGGAGGGGTGAAATGATAGAGGTTTACAAGGATATGAGCGGCATGGAAAGAGTGGATAGTCAGAAGATTTTTCCCAGGGTGGAAGAGTCAGTTACTGGAGGACATAGGTTGAAGGTGAGAGGGGCAAGGTTTAGAGGGGATGTGCGAGACAATTCTTTACACAGAGGGTGGTGAGTGCCTGGAACTTGCTGCCGGGGGCGGTGGTGGAAGCAGGTGCGATAATGACATTTAAGAGGCATCTTGACAAATACATGAATAGGGTGGGAATAGAGGGATACGGTTCCTGGAAGTGCAGAAGGTTTTAGTTTAGGCAGGCATCAAGATCGGCGCAGGCTTGGAGGGCCGAATGGCCTGTTCCTGTGCTGTACTGTCCTTTGTCTTTCTGCAATTATACAGAGTCTTGGTGAGAGTATTATGTTAGGTTTAGTTTAGAGATCTCAGCACCGAAACTGGCCCTTCGACCCACCGAGTCTGTGCAGACCACCAACCACCCATTTATACTAACCCTACACTAATTCCATATTCCTACCACATACCCCCGTCACTATATTTCCCTACCACCTACCTATACTAGGGGCAATTGCTAATGGCCAATTTACCTATCAACCTGCAAGTCTTTGGCATATGGGAGGAAACCGGAGCATCCGGCGGAAAACCACGCAGACACAGGGAGAAATGCAAACTCCACACAGGCAGTACCCAGAATTGAACCGGGTCGCTGGAGCTGTGAGGCTGCGGTGCTAACCAATGCGCCACTGTGCCGCCAATTGTGGTCTCCTTAGCTAAGAAAATGTATTCCTGCTAACGAGGGAGTGTGACGAAGGCTCACCAAGCTAATTCCTGGGATCAAGAGAATGTCCTAAGAGTAAAGCTGAAATAGATTCGCTGGAGTTAAGAAGAATGAAAGGCCATCTCATTCAAACATGCAACATACTTACAGGGATATCCAATGGCTTGATGCAGGATGAGTATCTCCCCTGGCTATGGAGTCAACAACCAGAGGACGCGGTCTCAGAATAATGGGCAGATCATTTAGGACTGAGATGAAGAGGAATTTCTTCACACAGAGGGTGGTGAATCTTTGGAAATCTCTGCCACAGAGGGCTGTAGAATCTCATTCATTGAACATGTTCAGGAATGATATTGATAGATTTTTACGTCAACGGATACGGTAATAGTGCAGGGAAGTGGTGTTGAAGTAGATTAACCATGGTCTCATCGAATGGCAGAGCAGGCTCGAGGGGATGAGTGGCCTACTCCTGCTCCTGTTTATTGTTTTCTTGTTTTCTCCCCCTGGCCTGCGTTAATCCCACCTGGTGTGCTGCTGAGCCCCACGCACAGAGCAGTAAATTTCCATTTTTATTCCCTGACCTGTGTTAACCCAACATAATATGTTACTGAGCCTTATCAAAGTAAAAGTAACAAGCAACCTTTGGCTCGAAAATTGCTGAACGTCTATTGTACAAATCAGGTCATGTCCCGATGGTTTCTGCAGTCACAGAGATTTGCAATCATACAGAACACAAGGAGGTCATTTGGCCCATCGTGTCTGTGCTGGCTCTTTGAAGGATCAACCCAATTTATCCGGCGCCTTTGCTGTTTTCCCATAGCCCTGTAAATCTCCACTGACACTGTTGATCCAATTTCCTTTTTTTAAAGGTACAATTGAATCTTCTTCCACCATTCTTTCAGGCCGTGAATTCCAGATTATAATAAATCACTGCATAAAAATAGAATCTCCTCATCTCCTGCTTGTTGTTGGTCATTCATCATAAAACTGTGTCATCTGGTTACCTACTGTTCTTCCAATGAAACTAAATTTTCTGTTGTTACTTCATAAAAGACTATCCAAGGTTTGGCATATCTCTATTAAATCTCCCCTTAAACTTTTCTGCTCTGAAAAGACCAACACCAGTTTGGGATCAAGGAACAGGAGACACAGGGGAAGTGGTGGAATGCAGCTCGAACTCGAACTCAAAACAGCATCACCTCCTACAGGCCACACACCATCTAGACTTGAACATTTATCACTGTGCCTTCATCGTCACAGGGTCAGAGGCCTGAAATACTTTCTGTAACAGTATTGTGGGGGCACCTGTACCACACGGGGTGCAGCAATTCAAATGAAAGCGCTTCATTTTCTCATGCTGAGCTATATTGGGAAAGTAATGCCAGCCTTGCTCGTGTCACCCATATCCTATGAACAAATAGATATGAAATAAAATTGGAATATAATCGATAAGTTTGTATTTCACTGAATAAAACCAGCAGAGATCTCTGAAGAGAGCAGGACGTCTTTCTCCGATAAGGACATTGTCAACACACCTTGCCTTACCATCCCCTTGTGCTTGCTGTTCTGCTGTTACCTTTATCAGGGTGAAAGTCACAGTGAACTGCTGGTTCAAAAACAGCTGCACACCAGTTGTACACACGAGATAAGGCATCAATGAATTCTGTCACCAAAGAATGGGAAAATCACACAGCTTGGATGCAATCCATGTGATCCATCATGTCTTTTTACCTGCTCTTTTCTCAAAGCCCTGCAAATCCCCCTCTGCCAGTATTTATCCCGTTCCATTTTGAAACTTGCTTTTGAATCTCCTTCCATCACGTCTTCAGACAGTGTATTCCAGATTATAACAACTCACTGTCGGAAAAAATGTTTCCCTTATTCCACCTCTGGTTCTTTTTGCAGGCACCAGAGTCTTGTTACCAATCCATTTTTCCCAGTGGAAACAAATTATCCTTACTCTGTCAAAAGCCCTCATAATTGTGAAAACCTCTATTAAGGTTTTCCTTTATCTTATCCACTCTACAGAAAACAATTCCAGCTTCTCTAGTCTCCCCATGTAAATGATGTCCCTCATCCTGGAACATTCTAGCAAATCTCCTCTGCACCTTCTCCAAGGCCCTGACATCCTTTCTGATACGTAATACCCAGAAGTGGACATAATTCCAGAGATGAGACCTAACACATAATTTATAAAGTTTTAGCTAGCTTCCTTACTTTTGTACGTTCTGTCTCTATTTATAAAGCGAAATATGCTGAATACATTTTTAACAATCCTAAGTCTATGTCATTTATATATATCAAAAAGAGCAGTGGTCCTAATACCGATCACTGGGAAGAATACTGCATACTCCCCTACAGTACCAGAACAACAACTGATCACCACCTCTCCCTGTAAGCTGTCCCTTAGCCACTGTCATACCTACACTGCCATTGCCCCTTTAATCAATGAGGTTCAGACTTCTTAACAAGGCTAGAAAGTGGCATTTGATTCAATGGCGTTTGATCATCCATATACATAACATCAACAGTGCTCTCATCAACTCTCGCCAATACTTCATCAAAGGACCAGATCATGTTTGTCAGATAAGAGTTCTATTAACATATATGGGGATGTGGTAGGAATATGGAATTAGTGTAGGATTAGTGTCAATGGGTGGTTGATGATCGGCACAGACTTGGTGGGCTGAAGGGCCTGTTTCAGTGCTGTATCTCTAAACTAAACTAAACTAAACTAAACATATGTGCTGCTTATCATTTGTAAACTCATGTTCTTTCCAAACCTCAATAATCTTGTCCCAGATTATTGACGATCACATTTTCCCCAACGTTTCATTGCTGTTAGACTGAATGGCCTGTAGTTACACGATTCATCCTGTCGCTACTATTGCAAATAACGTTTCACACTTATAACGCTCCAGTGTTCTGTCACCACTCCCATATCCAAGGAGGATTGAAAGATTCTGGTCAGTGGCTCCGCTATTCCCACCATTCCTTCCCAACCTTAAACATCCCCTACAGACTGGGAAATGTTCTACTTTATTGTGGTACAAAAATATTTGGATTGAAAGGAGTTAACTGAACCTGTTTGTTCAGTGACTGTAATTAATTTCAGTCTCCATGGGCGCTAATCGTATAACTGCAGGCTTTCCCTCTTCTATTAATAAGCGATTCATTGCAATGTATTATCCAATCATGTCAGCGGAAGCATCACCCTGGAACTGACAGGGATCAGCGGATCCGGAAAGAGGGAGTGGATAGATCAGAATTTGAGAACAATAGATTAGAAAGTTGCAGCAATGGGTCAGAATCTGAGAACAATAGAGTGGAATGTTACAAAAATGGGCAGGAGTTTCCCCTCTTTGTTTAACTATCTTACTGCAGATTATGATTGGATAACATTAGATTATCGAATCGCAGCTGCACTGAGGATGATTCAAATGATTTACTATCCCATTCTCGCTATTACTGGTGTCCGTGGTAAGTATTTGTATCCAACTATTCGATCAATAATCCTTATTGCATTGTATTAGTGTTCATGTTATTTAAATCTTGGGAAGACCAAAGCCATTATATTCAGTCTCTGTCACAAATTTTATTTCCCATCCACTATTTGCAACACCCTCGCTAGGGCTGGGCCAAACTGTTTACAACTTCTGGCATCTAGTTAACGCTAAGCTGTGTCCATCTCCATTTTCTCACCATCACCAGCCTTGCTGACCACCACCTCTGTAATATCAACCGTCTGCAGCTCTGCCTCAGCCCATCAGGCGAAATCCTGATCTGTGCGTTTGTTATTTCCACACTTGGTTATTCCAATTCTTCCCTTGCCACCGTCCCAGTTGCAAACCTTCATAAATCACAGCCCATCCAGAACTCTGCTGCCTGTATCCTAATTCGAAGCAAACCCCGATCACCCATCACCCCTGTGCTCACTGATATACATTGGCTCGTGGTCTGGCATCAAATTTATTTTAATATTCTCATTCCTATGTTTGAATCCCTCCATTGCCATGCCCCTATGCATTTTGCATATTCCTGCAAATCTTTATCCTTGAAGTCTTATTCCAATCCCTTTAATCTCCCCATCCGTAATTTTCATTCGATTACACCATTAGTGTCAACATTATGGAAGCCTGAATCCATAAAATGATGTGAGCCACACTTCTGGCCACTTTTATTGTGGCCTGCACTGTGACCCATGCTGGGCAGAGCTCTAGCCCGGCTGCATCATGTGTTTACCATTCGTGTGAGGAGGTTTCAATGTGACGTCAATCAGCATTCCGACAGCGTTTATGTTAGTCTTTGAAACATGTACATGTTCACTGTCCGCCTATGTTAGTCACTCTCAGCTGAGCATACATACAGAAGCACGAGTATCCCCCTCTAGTGTTATTTAAAAGGACCAGGTTTCCCGCCTATAAGAGAGGGGCTTTTGTATTACTTCTGCGATTGTAAAGTGTGTGGAGGTGATCACAGAATCACGGAATAATAGAGTGCAAAGAGGCCCTTCGGCCCATCGCGTCCGCACCGATGCATTAAAACACCTGACCTGTCTACTTAATCCCATTTGCCAGCACTTGGCCCATTGCCTTGAATGTTATGCCGTGCCAGGTGCTCATCCAGGTACTTTTCAAAGGATGTGAAGCAACCTGCATCTACCACCTTCCCAGGCAGGGCATTCCAGACCATCGCCACCCTCTGGGTAAAAACGTTCTTCCTCACGTCCCCCTTAAACCTTCCCCCGCCCCTCTCCTTAAACCTGTGAGCCCTCGTAACTAACCCGTCAACTAAGGGGAACAGCTGCTCCCTATCCACCCTGCCCATGCCCCTCATAATCTTGTACACCTCCATCAGGTCACCACTCAGTGTTCTCTGCTCCAGCGATAGCAACCCAATCCTATCCAACCTCCCTTCATAGCTTAAATGTTCCATCCCAGGCAACAACCTGGTGAATCGCCTCTGCACCCCTTCCAATGCAATCACATCCTTCCAATAATGTGGCGACCAGAATTGCACTCAGTACTCCAGCTGTGGCCATACCAAAGTTCTGTACATCTCCAACATGACCTCCCTGTTTTTGTAATCTATGCCTCGATTGATAAAGGCAATTGTCCCATAAGCCTTTTTCACCACCCTATTAACCTGCCCTTCTGCCTTCAGAGATCTGTGGACAAACACGCCAAGGTCCCTTTGTTCCTCAGAACTTCCAAGTGTCAGGCCATTCATTCAATACTTCCGTATCACATCACTCCTTCCAAATTGTATCACCTCACACTTTTCAGCGTTAAATTCCATGTGCCACTTTTCTGCCCATTTGACCATTCCATCTATCTCTTCCTGTAACCTAAGAAACTCCACCTCACTGTTAACCACTAAGCCAATCTTTGTGTCATCTGCGAACTTACTGATCCTACCCCCCACATAGTCATCAAAGTAGTTTATATAAATGACAAACAATAGGGGACCCAGCACAGATCCCTGTGGTACGCCACTGGACACTGGCTACCAGTCACTAAAACAGCCATCTGTCAACACACTCTGTCTCCCACAGCTAAGCCAATTTTGAATCCACCTTATCAAGTTACCTTGTAGCCCATGTGCGTTTGCTTTCTTGATATGTCTCCCATGTGGGACCTCGTCAAAGGCTTTGCTGAAATCCATATAAACTACATCAACTGCACTACCCTCATCTACACACCTAGTCACATACTCAAAAAATTCAATCAAATTTGTTAGGCATGACCTCCCTCTGACAAAGCAATGCTGACTATTCCTGATCAAATTTTGCCTCTCCAAGTGGAGATAGATTCTCTCCTTCAGAACTTTCTCCAATAGTTTCCCTACTACTGACGTGAGGCTCACTGGTCTGTAGATCCCAGGCTTATCTCTACAAACTTTCTTATATAGTGGGACCAGGTTAGCTGTTCCCCAGTCCTCTGCACATCCCCTGTGGCCGGAGAGGAGTTAAAAAGTATTGTCAGAGCCCCGGCAATCTCCACCCTCGAGTCCCACAGCATCCTGGGACGCAAATCGTCCGCTTCTAACCTGCCAACACCTCCAATACCATGTCACTCCCTGTGAAAATTTGCTCAAGAACCTCACAGTCTCACACTCAAAGTTCCATATCTACATCCTCATTCTCTTAGGTGAAGACAGATGTGATGTATTCATTCAACACCCTACCAATGTCCTCTAGCTCCACCCACACATTTCCCCCTTGGTCCCTTATGGGTCCTACTCTTTCCTTGATTATCCTCTTCCCATTGATATACTTATAGAATATCTTGTTATTTTCCCTACTTTTGCCAGTCAGAGCTTTCTCATGCCCCCTCTTTGCTCTCCTAATTGCTTTCTTAAACTTCATCCTCCACTTTCTGTACTCCACTAATGCTTCCGTTGATTTGCTCTCCTTGTATTTGCTAAAAACATCTCTTTTCCTTATCATCATACCCTGTGATGTGGATGACTTTCTGGAGGTTGTGTTGTGAGCTACTGCAGACATTCCGGGAGGTCAGAGGATCTGGAGACCCAACTCTGGACGAGGTATGGTGACTGTAGTTAGAGTGTCTCTGGGTCTGTAACACGACCAACAAATGGAGCAGAGGCTCCATAGAGGGAAGGATCTATAAAGAGGGAGGAGGAGAGGTATCTGTCCTACCTAGCCCCGGGTTTTGCAAGAGCACTTTCCCTCCATAACCTACCCCAGGGTCGGTGCGTGAGGCGACTCTGGTTCAAGAAGCAGGTGGTCACAGAGCTGTGTCACCTCTTATAACACGACCTGGAGCCTCGCACCAGGTTGAAAAAAATCCCATGGAGAGGTGAGCAATGGAGCCAACAGGAATATAGTGGAACTGACAATCGGTGTGATGCTTGAACCGCTCGACGGGCGCCCTCCAGTACACACGGGAGCAGGTGTCCAAATTCATGGTGTTCTGCTGCACTCTTCATATCATCAGCATCATGTGGACACAGGCTTTGCCAGCAGTAATCTGTAGGCCAGCTCAGCAGGAGGAGGCGGAAGCAGAGAGGATATTTTCTGGATGCCTTCGACGGGGACAGGCTGGTGGAGACTGTCTTCGAAGATTCTGTTTCCCATAGTACAATATCCCTTTCTTACAATAGATCCCCCATTCACCACAATTACACCCATCTGAGACACCCCATCACAGCGTCTCTTTGGTCATCAGCCTGCAATAAAAATCACCAACATAAACCTTTTCATTAACATCTTTATCCAAGACGACATTCAATTGTACAAGCAAAGCTGAACAATTCACTCTTGTGTATTCCCTCAATGCCTGTCTTTTGGTTTACCTCGACGTGCCTCATGCTCCTACACAGTGTTTCCCCTGTGACTGCTCCATGGCTGGTGGAAGGCTGCTGACTTTCACTGGAGGAGACTGCAGATGGCCTTGCAGGACGGCCTCGAGCAGCTTGAGGACCTTGAGGGCTCAGATTCGGTCTTCAACACCTCGGCATGGGCAGCAGCAGGCTGGGCTGGCAAATGTTAACAGCAAGGACACGTGTGGAGTGACAGTAAAGAGAAAATAAATGCTGTCATCCTGAGAGAGAACAACAGGTTCGTGCTCCATGGAATCACTTTCACGGGGCGACACCTCAGCAATACTAGTAAACTACTGGATCACAGATTGCTGGACTGCTGTGAGAGCGTGTAAATGCCTTTGACCACAGTGGGGAGGCCCTGGCGTAGTAGTATTGTCACTGGACTAGAAACCCAAAAACCCCAGGACATGGGTTCGAATCCCACCACAGGAGAAGGTGGAATTTGAATTCCATTAACACATCTGGAATTAAAAACGAGTCTAATGATAGCGATGAAACCCATCTGTTTCACTAATGCCCTTTAGGTAAGGAAATCTGATGTCCAGACCCACAGCAATGTGATTGCTTCTCACATGTCCTCTGCGATGGCCTAGCAAGTCGCTCTGTTGTATGTAACGGCTAGGTCGTCAATAAAAAAGCAATTAAACAGGACGGGCCACCTGGCATTGACAGAAGCACTGGAAACGACAAGGACAAGCCTAGCCCTGTTGACCCTGCAAAGCCATCCTTACTAACATCTGGGAGCACGTGCCAAAGTTGCGAGAGCTGTCCCACAAGCCAGTCTCGATACAGCCGAACCTAGTCATACTCGTGAAATCATACCTTACATGCAGTGCGCAGACACCACCACCTCTGTAGAGGTGGCGCCACAATGGTATATTGTCGGGAGGGAGTTGCCCTGGGATTCTTCAACATCGACTCCAGATCCCATGAAGTCTCATGGACAAGGAAACCTCCGGCTGATTACCACCTACTGCCCTCTCTCAGCTGATGATTCAGTACTCATCCATGTTAAACAGCAAGAGGAGGTGACCAAGAGGAATGACGAGGGCAGGGCGATGGACGTTGTCTACGTGGACTTTAGCAAGGCCTTTGACAAGGTCCCACATGGTAGGCTGGTCCAGAATGTTGGAACACATGGGATCCAGGGTGAGCTAGCAAATTGGATACAAAATTGGCTTGGTGATAGGAGGCAGAAGGTGGTACTGGAGGGTTGTTTTTCAGATTGGAGGCCAGTGACCAGTGGTGCGCCGCAGGGATCAGAGCTGGGCCCTCTGTTGTTTGTGATATGTATTAATGACCAGGACGTGAATGTCAGGGGCATGATTAGTAAATTTGCAGATGACACCAAAATTGGTGGTATAGTGGACAGTGAAGAAGGTTGACTAAGGTTACAACAGGATATAGATCAACTGGGAAAGTGGGCAAGGAGTGGCAAATGGAATGTAACGCAGACAATTGTGAAGTGATGTTTTGGGAAGTTAAACCAGGGAAGGACATATCGAATGAATGGGGAGTGTTATTGAGCAGATAGACCTTGGGGTGCAAGCATATAGTTCCCTGAAAGTGGCAACACAGGTAGACAGGGTGGTGAAGAAGGCATATGGCAGGCTTTCCTTCGTCTGCCGAGGCATTGAGTACAAGAGTTGGTGCGTCATGTTACAGTTGTACATAACTTTGGTTAGGCTGCATTTGGAGTACTGTGTGCAGTTCTGGTCGCCGCACTACAGGAAAGATGTGATTAAGCTAGAGAGTGTGCAGAAAAGATTCACAAGGATGTTGCCTTTGTTTGAACTGGAGTGCTGACTTGGGTTGCATTAAAGTGCGTAAGTGTGAGTTTTGAGACTGAGGGTAATTAAGGGTTAGTTGTATCTAAAATCTAGTCTGTCTATTAAGTAGCAAATTAACTTAACAGTTGCTGTTTGGGTTGGAGAAGCTGAGTTTTAGACCAGCTTTAAACAGAGTTCACTCAGGCTCTGCTTGCAGCTGCACCTTGTCAATTCGAGAATTGGCTTAAACCAGTTTTCAGGGGCAAGAGTCAGACAGTATAAAAGTGGGCCATCTTACAGTGCTGAATTTGTTTGCACTGGAGTGCTGACTTGGGTTGCAATAGAGTGCTAAAGTGGGAGGTTTGTGACTGAGGAAGTTTGGTGAAAAGCAGCGAGGAGCTCCTTTCATTTCCTACCTGTCCTCAAAGAGAATGAGGGGAGCCGAAAGTTCCCACAGAGCATAGCTGACTGGTGAGTAAGTCCTGGTGGGTACATTTCAAACTGAATTGAATTGTAAGTCATTGTTTTAGCAAGACCTAGCTGAGTTTTTAATGATAATACTCAACTAAAGTTTTAAATTTAAAGGGTCTAGTCATGGCAGGAGAGCGTAAAGCCGTGGTTTGGTTCTCTTGCTGCATGTGGCAATCTGGGAACATTTCCAGTCCCCGGGACCAGCATGTGAGCAGGAAGTGTGTCCAGCTGCAGCTCCTGGAAGCTCGGGTTTCAGAGCTGGAACGGCGGTTGGAAACACTGTGGAGCATCCACGAGTCTGAGTTCATTGTGGATAGCACGTCTAGATAGGTGGTCACACCTCAGCTGAAGGGACTTCAGGAAGGAAGGGAATGGGTGACCACCAGGCCGTCCAAGAGAAACAGGCAGGCAGTTCAGGAGTCCCCTGGGGTCCCGCTTGCAAATCGGTATTCCATTTTGGAGACTGATTAGGCTGGTTCCTCCAGGGAGTGCTGACAGAGCCAAACTTCTGGCACGGCAAGCAGCCTGTCTGCACAGGAAGAGGGACAGAGAGGAAGAGCAATAGTAATAGGGGATTCTATAGGCACGGGAACAGATAGGCGCTACTGTGGTCGTCAACGTGACTCCAGGATGGTGTGCTGCCTCCCTGGTGCCAGGGTCCGCGATGTCACTAAACGGCTGCAGGGAATCCTGAAGGGGGAGGTTGATAAGGCAGAGATCGTGGTACATGTTAGTACCAATGACATATGTAGAAAGAGGGATGAGGGCTTGCATCAAGAATTCAGGGAGTTGGGCAGTGGACTAAAAAGCAGGACCTCGCGGGTTGTTATCTCTGGATTACTCCAAGTGCCACGTGCTAGCGAGTATAGAAATAGGAGAATAGCACAGATGAATGCGTGGCTTAAGAGTCGGTGCAGGAAGGAGGCTTTTAGATTCCTGGACCACTGGTACCGTTTCTGGGGAAGGTGGGACCTGTCCAAGCGGGTCAGTCTACATCTGAACCAGAGCGGGACTAACACCCTTGCTGGTGGGTTTGCTAGTGCTGTTGGGAGGAGTTTAAACAAATTTGGTAGGTGGAGGGGACGCAGACTCCTCGCAGAATAGGGACGCAGCTAAACACAGGAAAGAAAACAAGTCAGAGGGAATACAGCAGAAGTAAGTTTCAAGGGAGTAAGACCAGGATGGATGGCCTCTACTTTAATGCCAGGATCATTACAAGTAAAACGGATGAGTTAAGGGCAAGGATTGCCACTTGGAATTGTGAAATCATAGTCATCACGGAAACATGGTTGAGGGAGGGGCAGGATTGGGGACTCAATATCCCGGGATATAGAATCTTCAGGCGAGACTCAGGACGGGGTAAAAGAGGAGGGGGCATTGCAATATTAGTTAAGGAATCAGTTACTGCAGTAAGCAGAGATGATATCTTGGAGGAGACATCAAGTGAAGATTTATGGGTAGAATTTATTAATAAAAAAGGGACAACCACATTGCTAGGTGTTTATTTTAGACCCCAGATAGTGAGCGGGAAATTGAGGAGCAAATACGTGCGCAATTTGCAGACGTGTGGGAAAATGTAATAGGGTAATTATATTAGGTGATTTAAACTTTCCCAACATTAATTAGGATAGTCATCGTGTTCAGGGCTTAGACGGAGTGGAGTTCTTACAATGTATACAGGAAAACGTTTTAGCTCAATATGTAGAGGATCCAACAAGGGAGGGTGTAGTGCTGGACATGATTCTGGGGAATGAAGCCGGACAGGTGGTTGATGTGTTGGTGGGGGAGCATTCTGGTGATAGCGACCACAGCATGGTACAATTTAATCCTGTTATGGAGAAAGAAATAGACAAGTTGCAAAAAAAGGTTTTAGATTGGGGAAAGCGAATTTTAGTAAAATAAGGCAGAATCTGGCCAAGGTAGACTGGACAGAGTTACTTGTCGGAAAATCTACAGAAGAGCAGTGGGGGGCATTCAAAAAGGAAATGTGGAGAGTACAGGCCCAACATGATCCCTCTAGGGTAATAGGTACGAGCAACAAGCCCAGAGAACCATGGATGACCAGAAACATTCAGGGTACGACGAGAAGGAAAAGAGAGGCTTGTAGCAAATACAAGGAGAGCAAATCAACGGAAGCATTCGTGGAGTACAGAAAGTGGAGGATGAAGCTTAAGAAAGCAATTAGGAGAGCAAAGAGGTGATACGAGAAAACTTTGGCTGGTAAAAGTAGGGAAAATCCCAAGATATTCTCTAGGTATATCAATGGGAAGAGGATAACCTTGGAAAGAGTAGGACGCATTAGGGCCAAGGAGGAAATCTGTGGGTGGAGCCAGAGGACATTGGTAGGGTGTTGAACGAATACTTCACATCGGTCTTCATCCAGGAAAATTATGATGTAGATATTGAACTTAGAGAGAGAGACTGTGAGGTTCTTGAGCAAATTGCCACAGGGAGTGACAAGGTGCAGGAGGTGTTGGAAGGCTTAAATGTGGATCAATCTCCAGGTCTGGACGGTTTGTGTTTCTGGATGTTGTGGGAGGCGAGGGTGGAGATTGCAGGGGCACAGACCTTAATTTTTAAATTCCTCTCTGGCCACGTGGGAGGTGCCAGAGGACTGGAGAACAGCTAATGTGGTCCCAATTTTTAAGAAAGGTATGGAGATAAGCCAGGGAACTACAGACCAGTGAGTCTCACGTCAGTGGCAGGGAAACTATTGGAGAAAATTCTGAAGGGGAGAATCCATCTCCACTTCGAGAGGCAGAATTTGATTAGGAATAGTCAGCATGGCTTTGTCAGAGGGAGATCATGCCTAACAGATTTGATTGAATTTTGTGAGCATGTGACCAGGTAGATGAGGGGAGAGCAGTTGATGTAGTTTACATGGATTTCAGAAAAGCATTTGACAAGGTCCCACATGGGAGACTTATCAAGAAAGCAAATGGGATACAGGGTAATTTGATCAGGTGGATTCAAAATTAGCTTAGCTGTAAGAGACAGAGAGCGATGACAGATGGCTGTTTTAGTGACTGGAGGACAGTGTCCAGTGGCGAACCACAGGGATCTGTGCTGGGTCCCCTATTGTTTGTCATTTATATAAACGACTTTGATGACTATGTGCGGGGATGGATCAGCAAGTTCGCAGATGACACAAAGATTGGCCGAGTGGTTAACAGTGAGGTGGATTGGCTTTGGTTACTGGAAGATACAGTCGGGATGGTCAAATAGGCAGTAAAGTGGCAGATGGAATTTAACGCTGAAAATTGTGAAGTGATACATTTTGGAAGGAGTAATTTGAAACGGAAGTATTCAGTGAATGGCCTGACACTGGGACGTTCTGAGGAACAAAGGCACCTTTGCATGTTAGTCCATAGATCTCTGAAGGCAGAAGGGCATGTTAATAGGGTGGTGAAAAAGGCATATGGACACTTGTCTTTATCAATCGAGGCATAGATTACAAAAGCAGGGAGTTCATGTTGAAGTTGTACAGAACTTTGGTAAGGCCACAGCTGGAGTACTGTGTGCAATTCTGGTCGCCACATTATAGGAAGGATGTGATTGCATTGGAGGGGGTGCAGAGGCGATTCATCAGGTTGATGCCTGGGATGGAACATTTAAGCTATGAAGAGAGGTTGGATAGGCTTGGGTTGTTTTCGCTGGAGCAGAGAAGAGTGAGAGGTGACCTGATCGAGATGTACAAGATTATGAGGGGCATGGACAGTGTCGATAGGGAGCAGCTGTTCCCCTTAGTTGAAGGGTGAGTTACGAAGGGTCACAGGTTTACGTTGAGGGGTGGGGGGAAGGTTTAACAGGGATTTGAGGAAGTACCTTTTTACCCAGAGGATGGCGACGGTCTGGAATGCCCTGCCTGGGAGGGTGGAGGATGCAGGTTGCCTCACATCTTTTAAAAAGTACCTGGATGAGCACTTGGCAGTCATAACATTCAAGGCAATGGGCCAAGTGCTGGCAAATGGGATTAGGTAGACAGGTCAAGTGTCTTTCATGCATCGGTGCAGACTCGATGGGCCGAAGGGCATCTTCTGCACTGCATTATTCATTGATTCTGTGATTCCTTGCAAAGGTTCGCATCCCCTGATATTTTAGTTCAAACTGTCCCCAACCACACTAGCAAATACTCCCACCCACCACCCCCACATCCCCCAACCCCACCCAGGACATTATTCCCGGTCCTGCCGAGTTGTAATCTGTCCAGTTTGCAATGGTCCCACCTCCTCCAGAACCGTTCCCAATGTCCCAGGAATCTACAATCCGCCCCCTCACAACATCTCTTCAGGCACGCATTCATCTGATATAGCCTGAAATTTCTACTCTCACCAGCACGTGGCACTTGTATTAATCCTGCGCTCACGACCTTTGAGGTCCTATTTTTCAACTTACTTCCTGACTCCCCATATTCTGCTTTTAGGACCTCATCCCCTTTTTTACCTACGTCGTTTGCACCTATGTGTACCACGACCACTGGCTGTTCTCCCTCCCCCTTCAGACTGTCCGATAAACGCTCTGAGACATCATTAACCCCAGCACCAGGGAGGCAACAAATCATCCAGGAGTCTCGTTTGTGCCGCAGAAACGCCTATCTATTGCCGTCACAATTGCATCCCCTATAATTATTGCATTCCCACACTTTTAACTCCTCCCCTGTGCAGCAGAACCAACCATGGTGCAACGAATTGGGCTGTTGCTGCTTTCCCCTAAGAGGCCATTCCCCCCAACAATATCCAAAGCAGAATATCTGTTTTGCAGTGGAATAGCCACAGGAGATTCCTGAATTGCCTGCCTAGTCCTCTTGCTCTGCCTGGTGGTCACCCATTCCCTTCCTGCCTGTGGGATCTGAGCCTGCGGTGTGACCACCTCTCTACACGTGCTATCCACGATACTCTCCGTCTCACGGATGCTCCACAGTGTCCCCAGCTGCTGCTCCAGCTCCGAAACCTGGGCTTCCAGGAGTTGCAGCTGGAGACACTTCCAGCACACATGCTTGTCCCGGGCACTGGAATTGTCCCCGGCTTTCCACATGGAGAACGAGGAGCACACCACGGCTTTGAGCTCTCCTGCCATGACTTAACCTTTTAAATTAAACTTTTTGGAAGATGCTTAATATCTAATAATATCAATTACTCTCGGGCACTTCTTCCCTGGTCCTCGTTACTACAGAACTCCCTAAAAACAATGATTACTACATATGAAAATAAGCTGTAGACCTTTCTTTCCTTAGTTACCAAGCCAACTATTCAGAGCGATTCCCTAACAGCAGTTATTCACCAACGAATCAGCTTGCAGTTTTCCTGTGAGGTCCCTTTTGCATTTTGTTTCAAACTCCTGTGTGCTTGGACTGCTCTCCCAGAAAGTAAGAGACTGGGCCTCGATCCTTGGGTTCGATCTATCGGCTCCAAGCTCGGTGTTCTCCCCACAAGCCCGCCCCCAGAAGGTATGAGTCTGGACCTCGATCCCCATGTTCAATTTATAGGCTCCGCTCTTGATGTTCTCCCCACAGGTCCGCTCCGCTCTGCTCCCAGAAGGTAAGATCCACTTGACCCCTCGAGCCTGCTCTGCCATTCAATTAGTTCATAGCTGAACTGATCACTCCACATTTCCACCTACTCCTGATAACCTTCCACCCCCTTGATTATCAAGAATATATCTACCTCTGCCTTAAAATAATTCAAAGACTCTGTGTCCACAGCCTTTTGAGCAAGAGAATTCCAAATATTCACGACCATCTAACAGAGAAAATTCTCCCCATCTCTGTCTTAAATGGGCGACCCCTTTTTTTAAACAGTGACCCCGAGTTCGATTTTCACCCACACGGGGAATCATCCTTTCTACATGCACTCTGTCAGCACCCTCCAGAATCTTATATGTTTCAATCAATTCGCCTCTTACTCTTCTAAATTTCTGCGGCCTCCTACCAGGCCTAGTGTATTACTGGTTGTGGATCCCAGTGTCTGACTGGTCCCAGTGTACTTGCTGCATGTACCTGGTGGTGGGTGCTGCAGCGATGGTGTTGCTCCCAGGCCTGGTGTATTATTTGCAATGGCCCTCACTCACGAACTGGCCCCACAGACCTTGTCACACCTACCTAGTGTCCTGGGCTCCAGAGGTGGTCCTGCTCCCAGACCTAGTGTCGTACTGGCAAATTTACTGCTCACGGTGGCATTACTGATACAACTGATTGTTCAGCAGATTTTGTTGGCGGGATCCCCATCCTTAAAGGGATGCGGACCATGGCGATGGGCAGTTAATTGCCTGAGCACCACTGAATTGCGCCGGGTGGGAACTTTGAATTGCCGAGGTGGGGTTCCCCTCACCATTTCAGATCGCCATCTGGACCACCGCTGGTTCAACTAAGTTCAACTTATTGGGCTGGATTTCTACAGGGCACCGACATCGGGATCTGTATCGGGCGGGGCATCAATTTGGCTCCGAATGAAACCTCCGAAGGCACCCTGGTGCCCCCCAACCCCCGCCGCTGGGCAACGGGACTACAAATTAAATATTTAAATGAATAAGAATTAATACATTGAAATATACTTGCCCAAGATCTTGAGGACATCCAGCGCGATCTTCAGAACGGCTGCTAGCACTCATGATCCTTCAGATCCCCATCCAGGGAAAGGTACAGTGACACTGGTGGGGACATTTTCTTGTGGAAGGAAGGGAGCAGGGTCACAGAAACATAATTGCTGTAGGGGATGGTGGGAAAAGTTGTACTTTGAATTTTGTGAAGTTTGTGGGGAAATGTCAGTTGTTAAGTGTAAGTGGCTTTTGGGGAGGAGCTGGCAAATAGTTAATGTAACTTTTATTGGGTTGGGAAAAGGGCGTCAGATCTCCAATTTTGGTTGTTCAGTCTTTAAACAAACATATTTGCCAGCAGGGCTGGCTGCCCTTTAAAAAGGGCAGCAGTACCGACACACAAGCAGCTGCTACCTTTGGAAGGGACAGACATCTGCCCCAGCTATTTAAATGAGCTGCCACACTTATGATCGTAGCTATTCATTGATGTGTGTCCCACGCGGGTGGACACTTAAAATCCAGCCGAATGTTTCAGGTCACTGATTCTTTGTCGGAACTGGGAATGTTTAGAGATGGCACAGTTTTTAAAGCAGGCAGGGAAAGGAGAGAGGGGAAGGATTATAATCAGCATTGAGTTCAACAATTTCAGTACCATCCTTTTCTCATTTAATCTCTCCTGCCTTCCATCATATCACAGACCTTCTCATTTGTTCTTTCAGGTCCAATCATTTCAGTATATCACTGGATACAGGAAGACATTTATAAATCTCAATAAGTCCTCAATCAAACTGGTAACTTTATTCCCAGTCTGATGTATATTTTCTCTGTTTATTTCCCTTCCTCACAGTTAACCTGCTGACTATTGGGATCCTGTCTCGGGGAAAGTGCAGTCTCTCAAAATGTGTCACTCACTACCTTGTGGCCATGGCAGTGGCGGATCTATTGGTTATTATCCTATACCTGATACTGGGACACAATCCCATTGTTTATTTGCAACAGTTTCAGTTCCTGTATTACATCCCTGTGTGCAATATGCATGCTGTCCTGCTTTACACGGCTGCAGGCTGTTCTGTAGGTTCACAGTCACTTTCACCTTTGATCGATTGGTGGTAATTTGTTGCCAGATGCTGAAATGTAAATATTGTACTGAGAAAACGGTGTATGTGGTTCTGGGAACAGTGAATGTGCTGAGCTGTTTAAAGAACATCCCCTGGTATTTTATGTTCACGGGATGGTATTGGCTGATGAGCCTCCCCTGGTTCTGTGATGTAACAGTGGATGTTTGGCACTCTCGTCTCTGGATAACATTCGAGTTCCTCCATAACACTGTAACCCCAGTAGTCCCATTTGTGGTGATTCTGCTGCTCAACGCTTTCACCATCAGACACATTTTAGTGAGCAGCAGAGGACGAAGGAGACTCCGAGCTCACAGCAGTGGGGAGCGTTGCAGAGACCCATAGATGTAGAGCCGAAGGAAATCCATCATGTTACTGTGAGCTGTCTCGGTCAATTTCATCTAGTTATGGGCAGTGCTATTGTTCTATTCAATATGGAACCGAATTCGGTTTGTGGTTTCACTATCTGTACGTCTACCCGAGTTTCTGCGAGAAGCAGGCTTTATGCTGCAGCTCCTGAGTTGCTGCGCAAACACTGTGATTTATGTTGTGACCCAGACTCAGTTCAGAGAGCAGTTGAAGAATGTGCTGAAATATCGCTTTACTCCAATTGTTACGTTCTTTCAATGATGAGAGGAAGTTAGTCACTGACTATTTCCAGCAGCAGGAGGTGGGGCCTACCACTATGGTGACAGGGAAGTGGGGGCGGGGTCTTTTCTTCATGGTGAAGGGGGAGTGGTGGCGGGGCCTGCTCCTACGGTGACAGAGCGGGGCGTGGTCTGTTATCAATGGTGACAGGGCATGGTGGCAGTCCCTATTATAGAGTCACAGAGTCGTACAGCACAGAAACAGGCCCTTTGGCCCACTGCATCCATGCCAACCGTAATGCCTATCTACACTAATCCCACCTGCCTGCATTAATTCCATATCACTCTATGTCTTGCTCATTCAAATACCTGTCCAGATGCCTCTTAAATGTTGTTACTGTTCCTGCCTTCACCACCTCCTCAGGCAGCTCATTCCAGATACCCACTATTGTTTGGATGGAAAATTTACCCTTTTGATTACATTCAAATCTCCCCCTCTCACCTTAAATCTATACCCTCTAGTTTTAGTTACCCGTACCATGGGAAAAAGACTCTGGCTAGATACCCTATCTATGCTTGTCATAGTTTTATATACCTCATTCCTGTCCCCTCTCAGCATCCTTTGCTCCAGGAAAAACAAATCCACCCAATCCAATCTCTCTTTATAACTGAAGCCCTCCAAACCAGGCAACAGCCTTGTGAATCTTTTCTTCACTCTCTCTAGCTTAATCACATCTTTCCTGTAGTGCGGTGACCAGAACCGCACACAGTACTCCAAATGTGGTCTAACCAACGTTATGTACAACTGTAACATGACGACCCAACTCTTGTACTCAATGCCTCGGCCGATGAAGGCAAGCATGCCTTAAAGCTTCTTCACCACCCTGTCTAACTCTGTTCCCACTTTCAGGGAACTATGTGCTTGCACCCCAAGGTCTCTCTTCTCAACAACACTCCCCACGGCCTGCCATTCAATGTTTATGTCCTGCCCTGGTTTAACTTCCCAAAATGCATCACTTCGCACTTGTCCATGTTAAATTCCATTTGCCAATCCCTTGCCCACATTCCCACTTTATCTACATCCTGTAGTAACCTTAGACAACATTCTTCACTGTCCACTCCCACCAATTTTGGTGTCACCTGCAAACTTACTAATCATGACCCCTGACAATCACATCCATTTCATTAGTATAAATGACAAACAACAGAGGGCCCAGCACCGATCCCTGTGGCATACCAATCTTGGACTGGCCTCCAATCTGAAAAGCAACTCTCCACTTTCACTCTCTGCTTCATGTCAACAAGCCAATTTTATATCCAACTGGCTAGCTCACCCTGGATCCCATGTGTTCGAACCTTCCGGAGCAGCCGACCATGCGGGACCTTGTCAAAGGCCTTGCTAAAGTCTATGCAGACAACGTCCATCGCCCTGCCCTCGTCAATCCTCTTGGTCACCTCATCAAAAACTCAAGCAAACTCGTGAGACGTGATTTTCCACGCACAAGGTCGTGCTGAATATCCCTAATCAGGCCATGCCCTATCAAATGCATATAAATCCTGTACCTCAGAATCCCTTCTAATAACTTTCCCACCTCTGATGTAACTTCTCACCGGCCTGTAGTTCCCTGGCTTATCCCTGCTGCCCTTCGTAAATAAAGGCACAACACTCGCTATCCTCCAGTTTTCCGGTACATTGCCCGTGGCTAACAATATACAAAAATCTCTGCCAGGGGCCCAGTAATCTCCTCACTTGCTTCCCATAGCATTCTAGGGTACACCAGGTCATGCCCTGGGGATTTATCCACCTTAATACACTTCAACACCTCCAACACCTCCTCCTTTTTAATGTTGATATGCTCCAGGATATCGCTGTTCCCTCCCTTGAACTGAGTAGTTTCCAGGACCTTCTCCACGGTAAATATAGACGAGAAGTATTCATTTAAAATCTCGCCCATTTCCCGTGGCTCCGTGCATAGATTCCCACACTGATTCTTAAGGGGACCTGCTCTCTCCCTGGCGACCCTTTTACTCTTAATATACTTCCAGAATATTTTAGGATTCTCCTTTATCTCATCTGCCAGGGAAATCTCATGGCCCCTTTTCACCCTCTTATTTTCTTCTTTAGTGTAGTCCTACAACCTTATATTGCTCCAGTGACTCGCTTGATCCTAGCTGCCTATACTTGGCATATGCCTTCTTCTTTGTCCTGACCAGACCCTCAATATCCCTCGTTAGCCAAGGTTCCCTAAACTTACCAGCCTTGCCCTTCCATCAAACAGGAACATGCCGGCCCTGAACTCTTCCTATCTCACTTTTAAAAGACCCCACTTGCCAGACGTCCCTTTACCTGTAAACAGCCTCTCCCATTCAAATTTTGATGTTTCCTGTCTGATGCCATCGAAATTAGTCTTCCCCCAGATTAGGACTTTGTCCTGAGGACTAGTCCTATCCTTTTCCATAACTATCTTGAAGCTAATAGTTACGGTCACTCGTCGCAAAGTGTTCCCCCAGTGACACATCAACCACCTGCCCAGACTCCCTTCCTAAGAGGAGGTCGAGTGTAGCCCCTTCTCTAGTCGGGCCATACACATACTGCTTCAGAAAACTATTCCTCGACACACTGAACAAATTCTTCCCCATCTGATCTATTAGCACTAAGGCAGTCCCAGTCAATATTAGGGCTGTTACAAACACCAACTATTACAACCCTTTAATTCCAACACCTATCTGTGATTTCCATACATATATGCTCCTCCAATTCCCTCTGACTATTGGGGGGCCTATAGTATAATCCCACCAAAGTGACACCCCTTCATTATTTCTAAGTTCTACCCAAATAGAGTCGCTGGATGTTCCCCCGGGATATCCTCTCTAAGTACTGCCATGATGTCCTCCCTAATCAATAGCTCAAGTCCTCCTCGTCTCTTACCTCCAACTCTGCCACGCCAGAAGCATCGATATCCCGGAGCATTGAGCAGCCAGTCCTGCCCATCCCTCAAACACGTTTCCATAATAGCTATAATATCACAATCTCACGTACCGATCCATGTACCTGTAAAGCTTCTTGCATTAACACAATTGCAGTTTAACCTACCAGACCTTCCGCACTCCCTGTCCTGGCCCTGCCCAGCCTGCCTACTGGACCTGCTTGCTTTAACCTCCACATTTGCCTCAACTATCTCATCTGAGAGACTACTACACTGGGTCCCACCCCCCTGCAGGACTAGTTTAAACCCTCCCGAGTAATACCAGCAAACCTCCCCGCAAGGATATTGGTCCCCCTCCAGTTCAGATGCAACCCGTCCTTCTTGTACAGGTCACCTCTGCACCCGAAGAGATCCCAATGATCCAAGTAGCTGAAGCCCACCCACCTACACCAGCTCTTCAGCCACGCATTCATTTGCGTAATCCCCCTATTCCTAAACTCACTAGTACGTGGCACAGGGAGTAATCCTGAGATTACAACTCTGGATGTCCTGCTTTTTAACCTTCAGCCTAACTCCCTATATTCACTTTGCAGGACCTCATCTCTCGTCCTGCCTATGTCGTTAGTACCAATATAGACCACGACCTCTGGCTGCTCACCCTCCCCTTTCAGAATGTCCTGCAGCCGCTCCAAGACATCCTTGACCCTACCACCAGGGAGGCAACATACCATCCTGGAGTCTCGTTTGCGGCCACAGAAATGCCTGTCTGCCCCCCTTAGGCTGGAATCCCCTATCACTGTAGCTCTTCCACCCTTTTCCTCCCCTGTTGTGCAGCAGAGCCCACCGTGATGCCACGAACCTGGCTGTTGCTGCTTTCCCCTGGGTGGTCATCACTCCCAACATTATCCAAATTCGTGTATCTGTTTGAGAGGTTGATGGCCACAGGGGACTCCTGTACAACCTTCCTGCTCCTACTACTCCGTCTGGTGGTCACCCACCCATTTTCTGCCTGTGCAGCCATTACATGCGGTGTGACCACCTCACTAAACGTGTTACCCACGATGTCCTCAGCATCGCGGATGCTCCACAGTGAATCCACCCGCAGCTCCAGCTCCGTAATACGGGTAACCAGTAGTTGCAGATGGATAAACTTACTGCACACATGGTCGTCAGAGACACTGAAAGCATCCCTGATTTCCTACATAGCGCAAGAGGAGCATATCAAATGGCTGAGCTCTCCTGTCAGGACATACCTTTAGATTTATCAGATACTCCCTTAATTAAATAATACCAATTACACTAGGGGCCTTGTTCTACCCACTCCAATCTAAAGTCCTTAAAAAAACACTTCAACGTACTCACCTTAGCACCAGAGGTCTTTGCAACAACAAAATACTTTCCCCTTATTTTTTAAGATTTTTAAATGCACTAACAGCTGCTACTCACCAACCAATCACCTTGCAGCTCTCCGCTGACGTCACAGTTGGCTTTTATTTTTCAAAACTCCAGTGCACAGGTAGAGCTCCGCTCTGTTCCTGGAAGGTAAGAGACTGGGCCTTGATCCTCAGGCTGGATGTATAGGCTCCACTCTTGGCGTTTTCCCCACAGGTCAGCTCCGTTCCTCTCCGCTCTGCTCCCGGAAGGTAATGCTGGAGTGTGGCCAGGGCTATTCCCATGATGATGTCGGAGTGGGGTTGGAGCCTGTTCCCCAGAGTGTTGGGGGAGTGGTGGATTCCAGAATTCTGTACCATTCCAATGGTGTAACCTTTACCCTACCTGGTTATTTTATGTTTTCTTTCAATTATTTACTCCCTTTTTAATTAACGTAATTAGCATTGGATTTGAATCCTGCAAGGTCCCCCCATTAATATGTTTCGACCAAGGCGGGAGTAATGAACTGTTAATGCAGTCCCACTACTCATCACGTCGCAGCATATTGTTAAAGTTTTCCACCTACTGGAAAATAGCCAAATTAAACACTTTATTTATCCCCCTGAATAAGACACACTAAATCAAGTTTATTTAAACGACAAAAAATTAACTATTTATTAATAAACTAAATCTTAAACGGAAATGGGATAAATTTATGTATATGAAAATATTGTGAAACGTTTTATTCTTCCTCACCCTCATGCACACACACAAACATTCAAAAACTAGTTTACCAGGGAAAAGACTTTTTGGTGTTCAACTGTTTCTTAGGAATAATAAAATACATCATTGTCACGTTCTGATAGGAAATTTAGGGATTGGTGAGGTCTCCCGGAGTGGAATAGTTGGATGACATTCGAAGTCTCTCCAGGCGGGATTGATGAGCGGTCTGTGATGGGTAGGTGTTCAAGGCAATTCGTCTGCAGTTCGCGTCACACAGATCTTTTAGAAAATGGTGCAGCAAAAAATCTACTTGAATTTTGAAGTAGCGGTCCAGCAGTAGACTTTTCCTTGAGATTTCAAAATCTCCCAAAACACAAAAGGCAACAGGAATCACTCTTGAGGCAGGGATTCTTCAGAGCTTGATGCAAAACTATCTGCCACACCCAAAATGCAAGACTTTCTCTCCGCAAAGCAGTGTTCCTCCACAGAATGTAATAACTCCTCTTTTCATGAGTCTTTTCTCTCTCTTCAGAAAGGTCAAAGGTCAAATACTACCTTAAATGTAGAATTTCCTTCTAAGAGATGCAAGACTTCTTCTGCAGAGAGTGGTAGCCCTTTTCTGGATCTTCCTGTCTCTGCAGGCAGGGCAAAGCAAATATTTTAAAGCCTGCTCCTTGTAGAGTTCACTGTTCTCTTTTAATCCCAAATCGAAAATAAAAACGCCAACAATCAAGTCATCTGACAGTAATAAATCTTCATCGGAGCTTGGAAATAGGTCTTGCAGTCTGTTCCCAGAGTTCAAACACCAAACACTGAGTGTGGACAGAAAATGCCTTTGAGCTTTCAAATAAAGCTCTTGTGGCATCTCCATCCTTGGCGAAATGAAATGTCATTCTTGAATGCGTTTCATTGCAATGTAGAACAGAAATGTAGAAACATTTTTAGCATATTCTCACATTCATGCTACTTAACACAATTTTGCTTTGTACCATTGCTACTCATGTAACTTAACAAGAATATACTTGCAACAATGTATTACCGATAACTTTGTTTTTATTCCTCCACCGAAATGTATACAACCTTCAATTGATAAGACTGCAACAATAAACTCCACCTAAATAGAGGGCGGCACAGTGGTGCAGTGGTTAGCACTGCAGCCTCACAGCTCCAGGGACCCGGGTTCGATTCTGGGTACTGCCTGTGTGGAGTTTGCAAGTTCTCCCTGTGTCTGCGTGGGTTTTCTCCGGGTGCTCCGGTTTCCTCCCACAAGCCAAAAGACTTGCAGGTTGATAGGTAAATTGGCCATTATGAATTGTCACTGGTATAGGTAGGTGGTAGGGAAATATAGGGACAGGTGGGGATGTTTGGTAGGAATATGGGATTAGTGTAGGATTAGTATAAATGGGTGGTTGATGTTTGGCACAGACTCGGTGGGCCGAAGGGCCTGTTTCAGTGCTGTATCTCTAATCTAATCTAAAAAATCTAATCTAACAATAAACTCCACCTAAATATTCTGGAATTTTGGGTTTTAATTTTTTCCACGTAAGTTAATGGGTTATGGTCAGTTTATATTAGTGTTCCTTTGTAGTTGTGGCAAAAATATACTTGGGAATGTTGAAGAGCCAGCAATAGTCCGAATGTTTCTTCTTCCACAGTGGAATACCTTCTTGGTGGCGATTCAGTTTTCTTGAAAAGTACCCTCCTGGTATGTCTATGCACAATTCGTTATCCTGCAATATGACCCAGGTCACAAGCACCAATTGCTACCTTGAAGTGTTAAGCAAAATTTGATGCAGCCAACACTGGTTCATGAGTCAAAATTTCCTTTAGCTTTTTAAAAGATGTCTGGCATTGACCCAATCATAATACCTTGGTTTCCTTTTTCTGTAGCAAATTTGTTATTGGAGCAGCTGCAGCACTAGAATTCGGTATAAACTATCAGTAGAAACCACATATTCCCAAAAACCTCATGATTTCACGCGTAGACTTAGGGATAGGAGACTCCACTAAGGCGTGTACTTTTGCTATTCTTGGCTATACTTGTCCTTTCCCCACTATATGACCGAGCTAGGCCACTCTTGCTTTTCCAAATTCACTTTGTGCCAGATTTACCACTAAATCCGTGGCTTCCAATTTTTGTAAACATAGTTTCTAGCTGGGTTATGTGTTCCTTCCAAGTGTCACGAATGGCATCGCTCAGCATTGCTAAAGCCCGTCTGCGGTGACAGAAGCTGATATTTCTTTAGCTCGAGGTGTCACAAAGAAACTTGTCAGTATCTCTTTAACTAATCAATCTAGGTAAGAAACATAGAAGTGACACCGTGTCAATACAGTCTTCAAAGCTAGGAATCGGGTCGGAATCTGCCTTCATTACTGCATTGAATTTTCTGTACTCTATGCAAAGTTGGGTTGATGCATCAGGTTTAGACATTAAGACTATTTGTGAATTCCAGGCGCTTTGAGTAGGTTCAGTTAGGCTATTTTTTTTAGCATGTATTGGATTTCTGCTTTTACTTGGGTCTGTTAGTCTGGATTCAAACTGTCAGGATGCTGCTTTATAGCAACGGATTCCCTTACATTCACATCATGTGTGGCTAAGGTTGTACATCCTGGCTTATTCCTGCAGGCTCTTTTAAATACTGTGATGCACATTGTTAGGTCTTTTCGTTGTTCTACATCTAAGTACAGAATCATGTTGGTCAAGTTTTCAAGCCATGCTGCATTTGCTAACGAGATAGTGGTCGGCTCAATCTCAGAATATTCTCGGCCTACATCTTTCTCATCCTCATTATTCATTTCCTTCTCAACAGTCCCCATTACCTGATATACATGCACTGGCGTATCCTCCTCCGTACGATAATAATTCTTTAACATATTGATATGAAACAGTTGATTCATTTTCCGGTGGTCAATTGTAGCAATCAAGGCATTTACCTTGCTCACTCTTTTGAACACTTTATATGGACCACTGAAACATGCTTTTAATTGTTCACCCTCTAACGGTAACAATGGTAATACAAAGAACAAAGATAATTACAGCACAGGAACAGGCCCTTCGGCCCTCCAAGCCTGCGCCGATCCAGATCCTCTCTCTAAACATGTCGCCTATTTTCTAAGGTTCTGTATCTCTTTTCTTCCTGCCCATTCATGTATCTGTCTAGATACATCTTAAAAGACTCCATCGTGCCCGCATCTACCACCTCCGCTGGCAATGCGTTCCAGGTGCCCACCACCCTCTGCATAAAGAACTTTCCACGCATATCCCCCCTAAACTTTTCCCCTTTCACTTTGAACTCGTGTCCTCTAGTAATTGAAACCCCCACTCTGGGAAAAAGCCTCTTGCTATCCACCCTGTCTATACCTCTCATGATTTTGGACACCTCAATCAGGTCCCCCCTCAACCTCCGTCTTTCTAATGAAAATAATCCTAATCTGCTCAACCTCTCTTCATAGCTAGCGCCCTCCATACCAGGCAACATCCTGGTGAACCTCCTCTGCACCCTCTCCAAAGCATCCACATCCTTTTGATAATGTGGCGACCAGAACTGTACGCAGTATTCCAAATGTGGCCGAACCAAAGTCCTATACAACTGTAACATGACCTGCCAACTCTTGTACTCAATGCCCCGTCCGATGAAGGAAAGCATGCCGTATGCCTTCTTGACCACTCTATTTACCTGCGTTGCCACCTTCAGGGAACAGTGGACCTGAACACCCAAATCTCTCTGGACATCAATTTTCCCCAGGATACTTCATCCCCTGGTTGAAAATCTCGGGCCTTTGCATTCTTGACTGCCCATTTTTTTCATATTGGCTTGGGATGCTTTACGGAGTTCCAGAGCCACATTGCAAGCTTTCGTGAGCCTTTCCCAGAACACAAATATCTAGTCTAATATCAAAGATGCATTCCTTTGTTCTGAGAACCCATCTTTGATGAGTTTTAGAGGACCTCTTATTCCATGTCCGTAAACCAATTCGAAAGAACTAAATTCTGTCGACTTATTTGATGAATCTTTGGTGGCAAAGAAAGGAAGGTGTAGCACCTTATCCCAATTCAGGGGCTATTCATGACAGTATGCTTGAATCATTGTTTTGAGAGGGTAATGGTATCTTTCTAAATCTCCCTGTTTCTGTGGGTGATATGCTAAAGATGTTAACTGTCTGGCACCCAAATTATCCATGACTTCTTGAATATCTTAGACTTCAAATTAGAACCTTGAGCCGATGGAACGGGCGGCACAGTGGCGCAGTGGTTAGCACCGCAGCCTCACAGCTCCAGCGACGGGGGTTCAATTCTGGGTACTGCCTGTGTAGAGTTTGCAAGTTCTCCCTGTGTCTGCGTGGGTTTCCTCCCGGTGCTCTGGTTTCCTCCCACAGCCAAAAGACTTGCAGGTTGATAGGTATATTGGCCATTATAAATTTCCCCTAGTAAAGGTACGTGGTAGGGGAATGTTGGAACAGGTGAGGATGTGGTAGGAATATGGGATTAGTGTAGGCTTAGTATAAATGGGTGGTTAATGGTCGGCACAGACTCGGTGGGCCGAAGGGCCTGTTTCAGTGCTGTATCTCTAAAGCTAAAAAATCTGAAGTGCCAATCCATATCTCGTACAGAATTGGGTTAACCTCTGTACTACTCCTTTAGCAGTAATTGTTCTCAAGGGAATGGCCTCTGGAAATCGAGTAGCCATATCCATGATAGTAAGTGTATATTGACGGTTGGCTTTTGTTTGTGACAAGGTTCTTACGCAGTCTACCAACACCGTAGTAAATGGATTCTCAACAACTGGTATGGGAATTAGAGGTGCTGATTTTATGGTATTTTGCAGTTTGTTTTGCCAATATTTGGCCTGTATAGCATGTCGTACAAAACTGTTTCATGTCGTTTGTAAGGCCGAGCAGTAATAAAATTGATTATACATGATTTGGTCTTCCGCATCCTGACATGTCCTGCTGCAGTAATGTCATGTGCTAACCTTAATAATTCCTGTTCATGTTTAAGTGGCACCACTTAATAAACATTTATAACCATTTATATAACATAAAATCGCTGCAGCAG
This sequence comes from Heterodontus francisci, assembly GCF_036365525.1. Taxonomy (NCBI): domain Eukaryota; kingdom Metazoa; phylum Chordata; class Chondrichthyes; order Heterodontiformes; family Heterodontidae; genus Heterodontus; species Heterodontus francisci. Next base: position 7,588,793 of record NW_027141093.1, read on the forward strand.
GCAGATAACGATTAAAACGACCACAGTGTTTTACTCTCATTTTAAAATGGCCACAATGCATATCATTTACCTTCACATCAACAAATATCTCTTAAAATGGCCACAGTGCTTGTCTCGTAAAATGGCCACACTGCATAAGACTGACAATAGCCATAGTGCATATCACCTAATATGATGACACTGCATAACACTTAAAATGGTCAGACTGCACTTCACTTAAATTGGATGCAGCGCATGCCAGTTAAAACGGCTGCTCTGCATAACCACTTCAAATCTTTGCTGCAGACAGAAAGCACTTACAATGGCCACCACAGATTGATCTCATTTTCAAATGGTGGCTGTGCATATCACATTACTATGGAATTCATTGCATTGTCCAGAAACAGAAACATTCATCTGGAATTATACGAAACCTTCACATGCGGCCCCATTGATGACTTCAATCTCCTCTCTGTGGGAGTGGGAACTCCCTATTTTGCATCGTGCATGAATATGTTTGTGGCACATTGAAAGGGTTTGTCTTTGGATTAGGGGTTCGGGTTACAGTTAGCGTTTAGGGGTAGGGTTAGGGTTAGGGGTTAGGCTTAGAGGTTAGGGTTAGGGATTAGGGTTAGGGTTGGTGGTTCTGATTATGGTTAGGGTGAGGGTTAGGGGTTAGGGTTAGGTTTACGGGTTCGTGTTAGGGATTATGGTTAGGATTAGGGGTAGGGGTTAGGATTAGGGTGATGGGCTAGGATTAGCGTTAGAGTTTAGAGTTGGGTTAGAAGTAAGTGTTAGGTTCAGGGTTCGGGATGGGTTTGGTTAGGGGTTAGGGTTCAGGTTAGGAATATGTGTTAGGGTTAGGGTTAGGTGTTAGGCGGTTAGGGTTAGCAGTTAGGATTAGGGTAGGGTAATCGGGCAACAGGAGTGGGAAAGCCTCCCCTCTTGTGCTTATATACCCATTTGTTGAGTTTCATTTCACTCGCAGCTGCCACTTTTATTCGGCCAACACCTTAAGTTGGTGTCCATCCATGTCCGCTTGCCTTTCCAGGTAGAATTAGCAGTGGAATTAGAATGCAAAGCATGTACTGTTAATTTTGCAGTGAGTATATCTAAATGAAGGATCAGTCGTGTCTAAGGTCTGGACAAAGTATGGATTTTAGGTTGGGGGTCAGCATCAAAAGTCAGAGGTTAGGTCAGGGTCTGGATCCAGGTCGGGGGTGGGGCGTGGTTGGTAGGTTAGGAATAGGCTTTGGGTTATGGGGAGGTGTCGTGTTGGGCTTAGGGTTGTGTTTTTATTTGTTTATGCCTTAGAGTTAGGGCTGCGTCCAGGGCCAAAGGTTATATTGATGTTGTGCAGGGTTCGGTTAGGGATTGTGACTGGGGTTGGGGCATAAGGCGTTAGGTTTTCGGGTTTAGGGTTAGGATTTAGGGTTTAGGGTTAGGGTTAGGTTTTTGGCTTTAGGGTTATGTTTTTGGTTCAGGCTTTTGGTTAGGCTTAAGGTTAGGATTTTGGGTTTAGGGCTCGGGTTAGGTTTAGGGTTATGCTGAGAGTTAGGATTAGGATTAGGATTCTAGTAAGGTTTAGGGTTAGGCTTAGGGATAGGGTTACGTGTTGGAGTTGGAGCTGTGATCGGGGCATTAGGTTTTGGGATGAGGCCTTAGGGTTGGGGCTGGGTCCAGTTGCAAGGATGTTAGCGTTTAGGTTTTAAGGTTCCAGCTTTAGGGTTAGGCTTAGGCCTAGGCCTAGTGTTAGGCTTAGGGTTGTGGTTACGTGTTGGAGTTGGAGTTGGGGCTATGGTCGTGGTATTAGGCTTTGGGGTTAGGGCTTAGGATTGAGGCTGGGTACAGGGGCAAGTGTTTTAGGGTTAGAGTTAGGGTTATGATTAGGGTCAGGGCTAGCGTGAAGCTTATGGCTAGCGTGATGTGCTGGAGTTGGGGCTGTGGTCGGGGTGATATGCTTTGAAGTTAGGCCTTAGCGTTGGGGCTGGGTCCAGGGTTACATCGATGTTCTGGGGATTGGGTTCGGGTTCGGGCTGGGGTCAGGGGGTTAGGCTTTGGTGTTAGCCGTTAGGGTTGGGGATGGTTTTGGGGACGGGGTTTACATGTATCTTTTGGGGATTTGGTTTAGTGCTCGGGCTGGGGCTGTGGTCGGGGCCTAGGGGCGGGGCTTAGGTTTAGGCCTTGGCGTTAAGGGGCGTTAGGATTTGGTCTGGGGGCGAAGGTCAGACTGGGTCGGTCATGGTCGCTCGCAGGTGCGGGTCAGGCATCCAGGCCAACCTTCGGGTTTGGTCGTTTAAGTTCTAGGTTAGCATTAGGGTATTTGGGCAACGGGGTTTGTTTAGGGTTCTGTGATGATGCGTGCAAACGATTATGACTTTTGTCAAATTCGGACTAATCCATTTAGGCCTTGGGGTTTTGGGGTTTTAGATTGTTAAAATTATTTAATTGGGTTCCCCAGTCCACCAATTTGCTTTGGGTAGATGGGTTACTTCAAAGGCTAGCGTCAGTGTTCGAGATGGTTGTGGATGGTGTGCTGTGTTCCCATGGATTACGGGTATGTGAAGTTCAGGATTCGTGTGCATGTGTTACGTTTTAAGTATGGGTAAAAATAAATTTGTGCTGTCCTACATTTGGTTCAGACTCTTTGGTAACTGGGTTTGTAATGTTAAAATCCACCATCTCTCTTTCCTTTTCCCTTGTATTGGTGTCCAATTCAAGTTAGTTTCAAGCCCCATGATTTCCAGGGACTGAATTACATGTTGCATAAAATGTCACCAAATTCCCCCTCTGAAAACCCTCCTTTCTAATTCACACTGTGAACAACATCCTGCCTATCGCAGGTGGAATTAAACACAAGGGCGTTCATCGGGGGAATTAGACAGGAGGGTGTTCACAGGGGGAATTTGACAGAAGCATGTTCACAGGGGGAATTTGTCAGGATGGGTTTTCTCGCGGGGGTATTTGACAGGCGGGTATTCATAGGCGAAATTAGACAGGAGGGTGTTCACTGGGGGAATTAGACAGGCGGCTGTTCACAGGAGGAATTTAACAGCAGGGTGTTCACAGCGAGAATTAGACAGGAGAATGTTCAGAGGGGCAATTAGACAAGAGGTTGCTCAAAGGGGGAATTAGACAGGAGGGTGATCACAGGGGGAATTAGACAGGAGGGTGGTCACAGGGGGAATTAGAAAGGAGGGGGTTCACAGGGGGAATTAGACAGGAGGGTGTTCACAGGGGGAATTAGACAGGATGGTGTTCACAGGGGGAATTTGACACGAGGGTGTTCACAGGGGGATTTAGAAAGGATGGTTTTCACAGGGGGAATTAATCAGGACGGTGATCACAGGGTGAGTTAGACAGGAGGGTGTTCACAGGGGGAATTAGACAGGAGGGTGATCACAGGGGGAATTAGACAGGAGGGTGGTCACAGGGGGAATTAGACAGGATGGTGTTCACAGGGGGAATTTGACAGGAGGGTGTTCACAGCGGGAATTAGAAAGGATGGTTTTCACAGGGGGAATTAATCAGGACGGTGATCACAGGGTGAGTTAGACAGGAGGGTGTTCACAGGGGGAATTAGATAGGAGGGTGCTCACAGGGGGAATTAGACAGGAGGGTGTTCACAGGGGGAATTATACTGGAGGGTGATCACAGGGGGAATTAGACAGGAGGGTGGTCACAGGGGGAATTAGACAGGGGGCTGTTCAAAGGGGGAATTAGACAGGAGGGTGTTCACAGTGGGAATTAGTCAGGAGGGTGTACACAGTGGGAATTGGACAGGAGGGTTTTCACCGGGGAAATTAGACAGGAGGGTGTTCACAGGGCGAATTAGAAAGGACGGTATTCACAGTGAGAATTAGACATCATGAGTTCATAGGGGGAATTTGAAAGGATGGTGTTCACAGCGGTGAATTTGACAGGAGGGTGTTCACAGGGGGAATTGGACAAGAGGGTGTTCACAGCAGGTATTCGACAGGAGAGTGCACACAGTAGGAATCAGACTTGAGGGTTTGAGCAGCCGAATTAGTCATGAGGGTGTTCACTGTAGTAATTGCACAGGAGGCTGATCACAGGGGGAATTAGACAGGATGGTGTTCACAGGGGGAATTAGGCAGAAGGGTGTTCACAGGGGCAATTAGACAGAAGGGAGTTCACAGGGGGAATTAGAAATGATGGTGTTCACAGGGGGAATTAGACAGCAGGCTGTTCACAGTGGGAATTAACTGGAGGGTGTTCACAGGGGGAATTTGACAGGAGAGTGTTCACGGTGGGAATTAGACAGGAGGGTGCTCACAGGGTTTATTTGACAGGAGAGTGTTCACAGTGGGAATTAGACAGGAGGGTGTTCACAGGGTGTATTTGACAGGAAAGTGTTCACAGGGGGAATTAGACAGGAGGGTGTTCACAGGGTGTATTTGACAGGAGAGTGTTCACAGTGGGAATTAGACAGGAGGGTGTTCACAGGGTGCATTTGACAGGAGAGTGTTCAAAGGTTGAATTGGACAGGAGGGTGTTCACAGGGGGCATTCGACTGGGTCGTGGACACAGTAGGAATCAGTCTGCAGATTTTGAACAGCCGAGTTTTACATGAGGGTGTTCACAGAAGAAATTAGACAGGAGGGTTTTCGCAGGGGGAATTAGACATTAAGTGTTCACGGGGGAATTAGACAGGAGGGTGATCACAGGGGGAATTAGACAGGAGGGTGGTCACAGGTGGAATTAGACAGGAGGGTGTTCACAGGGAGAATTAGACAGGATGGTGTTCACAGGGGGAATTAGACAGGAGGGTGTTCACTGGACGAATTAGACAGGATGGTTTTCACAGGGGGAATTAATCAAGACGGTGATCACAGGGGGCGTTAGACAGGAGGGTGTTCACAGGGGGAATTAGACAGGAGGGTGGACACAGGGGGAATTAGACAGGAGGGTGTTCACAGGGGGAATTGGACAGGATGGTGCTCACAGGGGAATTATTCTGGAGGGTGATCACAGTGGGACTTGGACACGAGAATGCTCACAGGGGGAATTAGACAGGAGGGTGGTCACAGGTGGAATTAGACAGGAGGGTGTTCACAGGGAGAATTAGACAGGATGGTGTTCACTGGACGAATTAGACAGGATGGTTTTCACAGGGGGAATTAATCAAGACGGTGATCACAGGGGGCGTTAGACAGGAGGGTGGACACAGGGGGAATTAGACAGGAGGGTGTTCACAGGGGGAATTAGACAGGATGGTGCTCACAGGGGAATTATTCTGGAGGGTGATCACAGTGGGAGTTAGACACGAGAATGCTCACAGGGGGAATTAGACAGGGGGGTGTTCACAGTGTGAATTAGACAGGATGGTATTCACAGTGAGAATTAGACATTATGAGCTCACAGGGGGAATTAGACAGGAGGGTGTTCGTAGGGGGAATTAGAAAGGATGGTGTTCACAGCAGGTATTCGACAGGAGAGTGCACACAGTCGGAATCAGACTTGAGGGTTTGAGCAGCTGAATTAGACATGAGGGTGTTCACTGTAGTAATTGCACAGGTGGCTGATCACAGGGGGAATTAGACAGGATGGTGTTCACAGTGGGAATTAGGCAGAAGGATGTTCACAGGGGCAATTAGACAGGAGGGAGTTCACAGAGGGAATTAAAAATGATGGTGTAAACAGGGGGAATTACACAGCAGGCAGTCAACAGTGGCAATTAACTGGAGGATGTTCACAGGAGGAGTTTGACAGGAGAGTATTCACAGTGGGAATTAGACAAGAGGCAATGGGATACAGGTCTCTGGCGCAGAGTCTGTCCCTGTTGCTCAGAAGGGAAGGGGTAAGAGGAGCAGAGCATTAGTCCTTGGGGACTCCATAGTTAGGGGAACAGATAGGAGGTTTTGTGGGAACGAGAGACACTCACGGTTGGTGTGTTGCCTCCCAGGTGCCAGGGTACGTGATGTCTCGGATCCTGTTTTTGTGATCCTCAAGGGGGAGGGGGAGCAGCCCCAAGTCTTGGTACACATAGGCACCAACGACATAGGTAGGAAGGCAGATGGGGATTTAAGGCAGAAATTCAGGGAGCTAGGGAGGAAGCTTAGAGTGAGAACAAACAGAGTTGTTATCTCTGGGTTGTTGCCCGTGCCACGTGCTAGCGAAGTGAGGAATAGGGAGAGAGAGGAGTTGAACACGTGGCTTCAGGAATGGTGTAGGAGGGAGGGTTTTGGTTTCCTGGATAATTGGGGCTCTTTCTGGGGTAGGTGGGACCTCGACAAACAGGATGGTCTTCACCAGATCCAGAGGGGTACCAATATCCTGGGGGGGGAGATTTGCTAGTGCTCTTCGGGGGGGTTTAAACTAATTCAGCAGGGGGGTGGGAACCTAAATTGTAGTTCCAGTGTGCAGGATGTTGAGAGTAGTGAGGTCAGGGATAAGGTTATAAGGACACAAGAGGGCACAGGCAGGCAAGAGCTTGGTTTAAAATGTGTCTACTTCAACGCCAGGGGCATCCGGAATAAGGTGGGTGAGCTTGCAGCATGGGTTGGTACCTGGGATCTCGATGTTGTGGCCATTTCAGAGACATGGGTAGAGCAGGGACAGGAATGGATGTTGCGGGTTCCGGGATTTAGATGTTTCACTAAGAACAGAGAAGATGGTAAAAGAGGGGAGGGGGGTGTGGCATTGTTAATCAAGGAGAGTATTACAGCGGCAGAAAGGACGTTTGAGGACTCGTCTACTGAGGTAGTCTGGGCCGAGGTTAGAAACAGGAGAGGAGAGGTCACCCTGTTGGGAGTTTTCTATAGACCTCCAAATAGTTCCAGAGATGTAGAGGAAAGGATAGCAAAGATGATTCTTGACAGGAGCGAGAGTAACAGGGTACTGGTTATGGGGGACTTTAACTTTCCAAATATTGACTGGATATACTATAGTTCGAGTACTTTAGATGGGTCTGTTTTTGTCCAGTGTGTGCAGGAGGGTTTTCTGACACAGTATGTAGACAGGCCAACCAGGGGCGATGGCACATTGGATTTGGTACTGGGTAATGAACCCGGCCAGGTGTTAGATTTAGAAGTTGGTGAGCACTTTGGTGATAGTGATCACAATTCGGTTAGGTTTACCTTAGCGATGGGCAGGGACAGGCATATACAGCAGGGCAAGAATTATAGCTGGGGGAAAGGAAATTATGATGCGATTAGGCAAGATTTAGGATGCGTAGGATGGGGAAGGAAATTGCAGGGGATGGGCACAATCGAAATGTGGAGCTTATTCAAGGAGCAGCTACTGCGTGTCCTTGATAAGTATTTACCTGTCAGGCAGGGAGGAAGTTGTTGAGCGAGGGAGCCGTGGTTTACTAAAGAAGTTGAAGAGCTTGTCAAGTGGAAGAAGAAGGCTTATGTTAGGATGAGACGTGAAGGCTCAGTTAGGGCGCTTGAGAGTTACAAGCTAGCCAGGAAGGATCTAAAGGGAGAGATAAGAAGAGCAAGGAGAGGACACGAGAAGTCATTGGCGGATAGGATCAAAGAAAACCCTAAGGCTTTCTATAGGTATATCAGGAATAAAAGAATGATAAGAGTTAGAACAGGGCCAATCAAGGATAGTAGTGGGAAGTTGTGTGCGGAATCGGAGGAGATAGGGGAAGTGTTAAATGAATATTTTTCGTCAGTATTTACAGTGGAGAAAGAAAATGTTGTCGAGGAGCATACTGAGATACAGACTACTAGGCTAGATGGGATTGAGGTTCACAAGGAGGAGGTGTTAGCAATTTTGGAAAGTGTGAAAATAGATAAGTCCCCTTGGCCAGATGGGATTTATCCTAGGATTCTCTGGGAAGCCAGGGAGGAGATTGCAGAGCCTTTGTCCTTGATCTTTATGTCGTCATTGTCGACAGGAATAGTGCCGGAAGACTGGAGGATAGCAAATGATGTCCCCTTGTTCAAGAAGGGGAGTAGAGACAGCCCTGGTAATTATAGACCTGTGAGCCTTACTTCGGTTGTGGGTAAAATGTTGGAAAAGGTTATAAGAGATAGGATTTATAATCATCTTGAAAAGAATAAGTTCATTAGAGATAGTCAGCACGGTTTTGTGAAGGATAGGTCGTGCCTCACAAACCTTATTGAGTTTTTTGACAGGGTGACCAAACAGGTGGATGAGGGTAAAGCCGTGGATGTGGTCTATATGGATTTCAGTAAGGCGTTTGATAAAGTTCCCCACGGTAGCTATTGCAGAAAATACAGAAGTATGGGATTGAAGGTGAATTAGTGCTTTGGATCAGAAATTTGCTAGCTGAAAGAAGACAGAGGGTGATGGTTGATGGTAAATGTTCATCCTGGAGTATAGTTTCTAGTGGTGTACCGCAAGGATCTGTTTTGGGGACACTGCTGTTTGTCATTTTTATAAATGACCTGAATGAGGGTGTAGAAGGGTGGTTTAGTAAATTTGCGGATGACACGAAGGTTGTGGATAGTGTCGAAGGATGTTGTAGGTTACAGAGGGACATAGATAGGCTGCAGAGCTGGGCTGAGAGATGGCAAATGGAGTTTAATGCGGAAAAGTGTGAGGTGATTCACTTCGGAAGGAGTAACAGGATTGCAGAATACTGGGCTAATGGGAAGATGCTTAGTAGTGTAGATGAGCAGAGAGATCTTGGTGTCCAGGTACATAAATCCCTGAAAGTTGCCACCCAGGTTAATAGAGCTGTTAAGAAGGCATATGGTGTGTTAGCTTTTATTAGTAGGGGGATCGAGTTTAGGAGCCACGAGGTCATGCTGCAGCTGTACTTAACTCTGGTGCGGCCGCACCTGGTGTATTGCGTGCAGTTCTGGTCACCACATTATAGGAAGGATGTGGAAGCTATGGAAAGGGTGCAGAGGAGATTTACTAGGATGTTGCCTGTTATGGCGGGAAGGTCTTATGAGGAAAGGCTGAGGGACTTGTGGTTGTTCACGTTAGAGAGAAGGAGGAGAAGAGGTGACTTAATTGAGA
>NW_027141094.1:0-5000 GCF_036365525.1 Heterodontus francisci
TAGAGAGACAGCAGCAGAAAATACCGAGAGAAAGAGAGAGAGAGAGAGACAGCAGCACAAAATACCGAGAGAGAGACAGCAGCACAAAATACGAGAGAGAGAGAGAGAGACAGCAGCACAAAATACCGAGAGAGAGAGAGAGAGAGAGAGACAGCAGCACAAAATACCGAGAGAGAGAGAGAGAGAGAGACAGCAGCACAAAATACCGAGAGAGAGAGAGAGAGACAGCAGCACAAAACACCGAGAGAGAGAGAGAGAGAGAGACAGCAGCACAAAACACCGAGAGAGAGAGAGAGAGAGAGAGAGACAGCAGCACAAAATACCGAAAGTGAGAGAGAGAGAGAGAGAGAGAGACAGCAGCACAAAACACCGAGAGAGAGAGAGAGAGAGAGACAGCAGCAGAAAATTCAGAGAGAGAGAGAGAGAGAGAGAGACAGCAGCACAAAACACCGAGAGAGAGAGAGAGAGAGAGAGAGAGACAGCAGCACAAAATACCGAGAGAGAGAGACAGAGACAGCAGCACAAAACACCGAGAGAGAGAGAGAGAGAGAGAGAGACAGCAGCACAAAATACCGAGAGTGAGAGAGAGAGAGAGAGAGACAGCAGCACAAAATACCGAGAGAGAGAGAGAGAGACAGCAGCACAAAACACCGCGAGAGAGAGAGAGAGAGAGAGAGAGAGACAGCAGCACAAAACACCGAGAGAGAGAGAGAGAGAGAGAGAGAGACAGCAGCACAAATAACCGAGAGAGAGAGAGAGAGAGAGAGAGAGACAGCAGCACAAAACACCGAGAGAGAGAGAGAGAGAGACAGCAGCACAAAACACCGAGAGAGAGAGAGAGAGAGAGAGAGAGACAGCAGCACAAAATACCGAGAGAGAGAGAGAGAGAGACAGCAGCACAAAACACCGAGAGAGAGAGAGAGAGAGAGAGACAGCAGCACAAAATACCGAGAGAGAGAGAGAGACAGCAGCACAAAACACCGAGAGAGAGAGAGAGAGAGAGAGACAGCAGCACAAAATATCGAGAGACAGAGAGAGAGAGAGACAGCAGCACAAAACACCGAGAGAGAGAGAGAGAGAGAGAGAGAGACAGCACAAAATACCGAGAGAGAGAGAGAGAGAGAGACAGCAGCAGAAAATACCGAGAGAGAGAGAGAGAGAGAGAGAGAGACAGCTGCACAAAATACCGAGAGAGAGAGAGAGAGAGACAGCAGCACAAAATACCGAGAGAGAGAGAGAGAGAGAGAGAGAGACAGCAGCACAAAACACCGAGAGAGAGAGAGAGAGACAGCAGCACAAAACACCGAGAGAGAGAGAGAGAGACAGCAGCACAAAACACCGAGAGAGAGAGAGAGAGAGAGAGAGAGACAGCAGCACAAAATACCGAGAGAGAGAGAGAGAGAGACAGCAGCACAAAACACCGAGAGAGAGAGAGAGAGAGAGAGACAGCAGCACAAAATACCGAGAGAGAGAGACAGCAGCACAAAACACCGAGAGAGAGAGAGAGAGAGAGAGAGAGACAGCACAAAATGCCGAGAGAGAGATAGAGAGAGAGAGACAGCAGCACAAAATACCGAGAGAGAGAGAGAGAGAGACAGCAGCACAAAATACCGAGAGAGAGAGAGAGAGAGACAGCAGCACAAAACACCGAGAGAGAGAGAGAGAGAGACAGCAGCACAAAACACTGAGAGGGAGAGAGAGAGAGCGAGACAGCAGCACAAAACACCGAGAGAGAGAGAGAGAGACAGCAGCACAAAATACCGAGAGAGAGAGAGAGAGAGACAGCAGCACAAAATACCGAGAGAGAGAGAGAGAGAGAGAGAGACAGCAGCACAAAATACCGAGAGAGAGAGAGAGAGAGAGACAGCCGCACAAAATAACGAGAGAGAGAGAGAGAGATAGCAGCACAAAACACCGAGAGAGAGAGAGAGAGACAGCAGCACAAAATACCGAGAGAGAGAGAGAGAGAGAGACAGCAGCACAAAACACCGAGAGGGAGAGAGAGAGAGAGAGAGAGACAGCAGCACAAAACACAGAGAGAGAGAGAGAGAGAGAGAGAGAGAGACAGCAGCACAAAACACCGAGAGAGAGAGAGAGACAGCAGCACAAAACACCGAGAGAGAGAGAGAGAGACAGCAGCACAAAACACCGAGAGGGAGAGAGAGAGAGAGAGAGACAGCAGCACAAAACACCGAGAGGGAGAGAGAGAGAGAGAGAGAGACAGCAGCACAAAATACCGAGAGAGAGAGAGAGAGAGAGAGAGACAGCAGCACAAAACACCGAGAGAGAGAGAGAGAGAGAGAGAGAGAGACAGCAGCACAAAACACCGAGAGAGAGAGAGAGACAGCAGCACAAAATACCGAGAGAGAGAGAGAGAGACAGCAGCACAAAATACCGAGAGAGAGAGAGAGAGAGAGACAGCAGCACAAAATACCGAGAGAGAGGGAGAGAGGGACAGCAGCACAAAATACCGAGAGAGAGAGAGAGAGACAGCAGCACAAAATACCGAGAGAGAGAGAGAGAGAGACAGCAGCACAAAACACCGAGAGAGAGAGAGAGAGAGACAGCAGCACAAAACACCGAGAGAGAGAGAGAGAGAGAGAGAGAGAGAGAGAGAGACAGCAGCACAAAATACCGAGAGAGAGAGAGAGAGACAGCAGCACAAAACACCGAGAGAGAGAGAGAGAGACAGCAGCACAAAACACCGAGAGAGAGAGAGAGAGAGAGAGAGACAGTAGCACAAAATACCGAGAGAGAGAGAGAGAGACAGCAGCACAAAATACCGAGAGAGAGAGAGAGACAGCAGCACAAAACACCGAGAGAGAGAGAGAGAGAGAGAGAGACAGCAGCACAAAATACCGAGAGAGAGAGAGAGACAGCAGCACAAAACACCGAGAGAGAGAGAGAGAGAGAGAGAGAGACAGCAGCACAAAACACCGAGAGAGAGAGAGAGAGAGACAGCAGCACAAAACACCGAGAGTGAGTGAGAGAGAGAGAGAGACAGCAGCACAAAATACAGAGAGAGAGAGAGAGAGAGAGAAAGCAGCACAAAACACCGAGAGAGAGAGAGAGACAGCAGCACAATACACCGAGAGAGAGAGAGAGAGAGAGAGACAGCAGCACAAAATACCGAGAGAGAGAGAGAGACAGCAGCACAAAATACCGAGAGAGAGAGAGAGAGAGACAGCAGCACAAAACACCGAGAGAGAGAGAGAGAGAGACAGCAGCACAAAACACCGAGAGAGAGAGAGAGAGAGAGAGAGAGAGAGAGAGAGAGAGAGACAGCAGCACAAAACACCGAGAGAGAGAGAGAGAGACAGCAGCACAAAACACCGAGAGAGAGAGAGAGAGACAGCAGCACAAAACACCGAGAGAGAGAGAGAGAGAGAGAGAGAGACAGTAGCACAAAATACCGAGAGAGAGAGAGAGAGACAGCAGCACAAAATACCGAGAGAGAGAGAGAGAGAGAGACAGCAGCACAAAACACCGAGAGAGAGAGAGAGAGAGAGAGAGACAGCAGCACAAAATACCGAGAGAGAGAGAGAGACAGCAGCACAAAACACCGAGAGAGAGAGAGAGAGAGAGAGAGAGACAGCAGCACAAAACACCGAGAGAGAGAGAGAGAGAGACAGCAGCACAAAACACCGAGAGAGAGTGAGAGAGAGAGAGAGACAGCAGCACAAAATACAGAGAGAGAGAGAGAGAGACAGCAGCACAAAACACCGAGAGAGAGAGAGAGACAGCAGCACAATACACCGAGAGAGAGAGAGAGAGAGAGAGACAGCAGCACAAAATACCGAGAGAGAGAGAGAGACAGCAGCACAAAACACCGAGAGAGAGAGAGAGAGACAGCAGCACAAAATAACGAGAGACAGAGAGAGAGAGACAGCAGCACAAAACACCGAGAGAGAGAGAGAGAGAGAGACAGCACAAAATACCGAGAGAGAGAGAGAGAGAGACAGCAGCAGAAAATACCGAGAGAGAGAGAGAGAGAGAGAGAGACAGCAGCACAAAACACCAAGAGAGAGAGAGAGAGACAGCAGCACAAAACACCGAGAGAGAGAGAGAGAGACAGCAGCACAAAACACCGAGAGGGAGAGAGAGAGAGAGAGACAGCAGCACAAAACACCGAGAGAGAGAGAGAGAGACAGCAGCACAAAACACCGAGAGAGAGAGAGTGAGAGAGACAGCAGCACAAAACACCGAGAGAGAGAGAGAGAGAGAGACAGCAGCACAAAATACCGAGAGAGAGAGAGAGAGAGACAGCATCACAAAACACCGAGAGAGAGAGAGAGAGACAGCAGCACAAAATACCGAGAGAGAGAGAGAGAGAGAGACAGCAGCACAAAACACCGAGAGAGAGAGAGAGAGTGAGAGACAGCACAAAATACCGAGAGAGAGAGAGAGAGAGAGAGACAGCAGCACAAAATACCGAGAGAGAGAGAGAGAGAGACAGCAGCACAAAACACCGAGAGAGAGAGAGAGAGACAGCAGCACAAAACACCGAGAGAGAGAGAGAGAGACAGCAGCACAAAACACCGAGAGGGAGAGAGAGAGAGAGAGACAGCAGCACAAAACACCGAGAGAGAGAGAGAGAGACAGCAGCACAAAATACCGAGAGAGAGAGAGAGAGAGAGAGAGAGACAGCAGCACAAAATACCGAGAGAGAGAGAGAGAGAGAGAGACAGCAGCACAAAATACCGAGAGAGAGAGAGAGAGACAGCAGCACAAAACACCGAGAGAGAGAGAGAGAGAGAGACAGCAGCACAAAACACCGAGAGAGAGAGAGAGAGAGAAAGAGACAGCAGCACAAAATACCGAGAGAGAGAGAGAGAGAGAGAGACAGCAGCACAAAACACCGAGAGAGAGAGAGAGAGAGAGAGACAGCACAAAATACCGAGAGAGAGAGAGAGAGACAGCAGCACAAAATACCGAGAGAGAGAGAGAGAGAGAGAGACAGCAGCACAAAATACCGAGAGAGAGAGAGAGAGAGAGAGAGA